>NC_030426.2:28321198-28348698 GCF_001660625.3 Ictalurus punctatus | reverse complement strand
TGTTGAATCCCTCAATCTCTCAATTTGACTTGTGTGAATCACCCTGTGTGTCTTCCTCGTGTTTACTTCAAACACCACTTACTATTCACTCCACCTTACGTAACCCCGCCTTTATTTACGCTGTGTGATCTAACCCTAAATGTGCGCGTGAAGTGTGCCCTGCAATGGATTGGCACCCTGTCCAGGGTGTACCCCACCTTGTGCCCGATGCTTCCTGGGTTAGGTTCCAGGATCCCCGTGACCCTGAAAACTATAAGCGGTGTAGAAAATGGATGGATCTAATCCTAGGCTGGGTCATAACAGTGCACAGCGTCCATTGCTGCTGTAGGCTCACTTTCTGCATCAAAGGATTTAAGTTTCTAATTCATTCTCTGACGCCTGACAAATACAAATTACTTTATCCAAAGTGTAATCAGTTTCTCTGAGTAGTTGTCTTCTTACTTTCTTGCCCAAAATGCAATAACTATTTGATCCCTGATCACAGAATCAGTCAAACTCTCAGTTGCACAATTAGTTTTTCAATCGGTCACATATCACTCAGTATCCTCACATATCGCTCAGTATCATCACATATCGCTTAGTATTGTCACATCTTTCACATATATCACATAGGGGCGGCTGTGGATCAGGTGGTAGAGCGGGTTGTCCACTAATTGTAGGGTTGGAGGTTTGATTCCCGGCCCACATGACTAAACATGCCGAAGTGCCCTTGGGCAAGACACTGAACCCCAAGTTGCTCCCGATGGCAAGTTAGTGCCTTGCTTGGCAGCTCTGCTACCATTGGTGTGTGAGTGTGTGTGTGTGAATGGGTAAATGAGACACAGTGTAAAGCACTTTGGATAAAAGCGCTATATAAGTGTGCCATTTACCATTTTATTTACCATTTACATATTGCTTGGCCTCAGTTCAAACAGCCCAATCGAAATCTTCCTCGTGTTGTTTCACTTTGCCTCTGGAGTTGTTCATCATCTTCAGTTCATTGCCACTGACAAAGGAGTAAAATAAGCTCAGTTAAATTTATTCAACTAAAACAATCGATAAATATATTATAAAGATATAGACTTATATGCTGCAGCTTTACACTACAACGGTTGGGGGAAGATGCACTTCCTAAACCTGCCCACATGATGGCAGTCAAAATCCATCCAGAGCAACACACAGCGCTGTCTGAAACTCACTTTATCATTTTTACTTCATCACCCTTTATTCTTTCTTCTGTAGTTTATTTCTTATTTCTTTCTGTTGTTGTTATTATAATTATTACTATTAGTATTCTTATGATTCATTATAATTACTTTTTCTTATAGTACTATTCATATGTGTATTATTAGGATTAGCAAATGACTTCTAAAAACTGTCAATCAAAGAATCACTGTACATGATGTCATTCACTCTCTCTCTCTCTCTCTCTCTCTCTCTCGACTTAGTTGACTTTTTGAATTGTAAAAACAGCGGCTAAATTAATAATTGTGTGCAGATTTAAAGCAAGCAAAAAAGGTTAAATACGTTCTCTATTTGTTTGTTTTTTTTTGTTTTTTTTTACACGTATATATATTTCGCCAACACTGCTACAAATCTATTTCTATTATTTCCCTAACACTAATATAGCCTTATTCTCTGTTTACACATCAAGGCTATAACTTTATTTTCAGTCCTCTCCTTAACTTCCGTAACTTCATCCATGAAACCTATAATCAAAAAGCAGATACACCACCCCCACTACCTCCCATAAAGTTGGCTGGACGTTGGACTTTTGATATTCGCTGAAATTCGCAAAATTAAGGGACCATCTCTAAAGTTACATACCACATTGTTATACACATTTCTAACTTCAATAGCATTTGAAAGGAATGACTTACAGTCATATAACCAACTGTACAGTGTTCATCTAGGTGTCAGGTATAATGCACATCTTTTAGATTAAAATGTATTTTTTAATCCTACAATGCATGAACCAAAAAACCTACACAATTAATCCTTTTCTTCATGCACAAAAAAGTCCTAGTAATGAAATAATTAAAAGTACTGATAATACATGATTGTTTTAATATTTCAAAGATTTTTTTAATACTAAACTATTGTTTCAGAGATGTTACAATGCAAAGGTTTGTTCTGGATATTTACTGTATTATGGATGATCGGATGATTTGCAGGTAAATTGTTTTGATAGTTTTAGCAGGAATGAGTAAATGGACACATCATCTGGTCTATAAAGTACTTGTTGTTTGGGACCATACTGTATGTCTTCTCTGCAGAAGTAAGAAGTAGAAGTTTACTTACAATGGTGATGAATTTGTTGTTCTGACTCTTTCCCATGTATTTAATTGCAACCTGTTCACATATACAAAACATAATTATATTCTTATTATAAAACCTAAACAGAACACATACAGTCCATAACTTGTATATGGCTATGATCTGAAATTGCAAAAGCTGTCTATTTAATTCATGGCAATGAACTGGTATTGACATTGTTATTTTGAACCTGGGGAATAAGGCTTCTGACTCGTTTAGCCTCTTATTCCCAATTCGCCAACATTTCAGTAAGACACAGAATTCCTCTAACTCAATACACACTTAGAATAGAACTTGATCAACAAGTGCACTATAGATTTAGATAATGCTTCTAACTAATAATTCTAACTGTTGGCTATACACACCAGATTATACCTTATTAACATATCCAAACATTTAGTAGACTTTGTAGTTACACACATTGATTACACTTTATATTCTATAGAAATAGATCTGTATTACTGATAAGTCATTATAACTATAATACAATAGCATTAATTGTGAAGCGCCTGAGGTTATTTCAGTATATACTAGTAGCAATGGAGCTAATAAGCTATCATATATATTAAATGTTTTATACACATTTTAGCATTTTAGAAATGTTTGAAGGATTTCTTACATGTCAAAAAATGTCCCCGCTCTCATCAGACGGCACACCAGGGTGTTGTGGCTCTCCGGTTGGGAAACTCTGGTCTACACAAAACATTGGCTATGTTTCTATAATCACTTTACATTATGAAAATTCTTACCTGAATCAGTGTGCATTTTTACAAAACACCTTAAAACTCATTTTTATAATCTTGTTTTTAAAAAAGTTTAATAGCTCTTAATCTCTATAGCAGAGATGCCCAAACTAGGGCCCACAGGCCAAAGTTGGCTCTTGGTGACTTTTGATTTGGCCCACCATGCCATATATGAGAAGAGGGAAAGTGTTGAAAAAGAATGAATTAAACTGGGAGAATATGTCTGGTATTACATCTGATGGAGTCCCGGCAGTGGTAGGGAGGAAATGTGGTCTTGATACCTTGGTGTCTCAAAGTCAGTGAATGTGGGAGGAAAGTGGTAAAGTACTACTGTATTTTACATCAAGTACAGCTATGTGCCAGATCCATCAGGCTTGTGGATGTGATGCGTGATTTTGAGTTGTTTGCTCAACCCTTCACTATCAGTGTGGACAGTCAGTGATGATCTTCAGTTGGAACTAATTGAGCTTCAGTGTGATTCAGAACTCAAACACAAGTTCAGGTCCCTTCCCTTGACAGACTTCTACAAATGTGTCCCAGCAAACAGCTACCTAAAGATGTGCAAACGGGCACAAGTGATGCTGTCTCTGTTTGGCAGTACCTACCTCTATGAGCAGACTTTCAGTCTGATGAACTTGAACAAGTGTAAACTGAGAAGCAAACTAACTGACTCTCACCTACATAATATCCTGACTTTGTTAGTAACTCAGCTGCAGCCCAATTTGGAAAAAACGTTTGAAAAATAAGGACCAGCTTCATGTCTCTCATTAGAGGTCACTGATATTGCAGGAATATGGCTGTATTGCTTATAGCTTGAATTATTAGGCCTTGAACTCTACTGTACTATAAATGGGATTGTTTCTATTTTCATTGTACTATAAAACTTGGAAAATAAACCTGCCTTAGTTAAGCAGATTACAGAGTAATGTTTTCTATTTATTTATTTATTTAAAAATATTATAAATGAGGGGAACCATGGCAACTTTCATTTTAATATAATACAGTTTGGTATAATGCAACGTTTACTTTCGGCCCACGGCCCTCAATCAAGTTTGGTTTTTGGCCCTTCACAGGAAAAAGTTTGGGCAGCTCTGCTCTATAACATGCACCAAACACATGCCATAAAACTCCAGTACATGTAGCAACAAGAGGGAATCAATAGAGAAACTAATTAGGACCTAAACAGGGCCAGCTGGATACAATCAGGATAACAACCCAAGGGGCGGAGACAGGAACAGGAAGTGAAATAAACACATAAACATTCCTGTTTCTCATCACAGCAGCTGGTATCCAATAAAATGGGATTAAACAAAGGAATGCATTCATAAAAAAACTTTCGCATACATAGTTTCCTGTTATCTCTCTTTTTCCTACAGAAACATTCTATTCTAATCTGAGCCTATAGATTGGTGTTAGTCAATAGAATATGTTCAATAAGTTTTTCTGTAAAGCTACTTTATGTCTATTGTTAAAAGTGCTACACAAATAAAAGTGAATTTGACTGGATTGATTACGGCCCTGATGTAGCAGTTAGGCAGAATTTGAATTTGACACTGCTGTGATATAACAACCAACAAAATTCAAGTTAAAAACAAATAGAATGTTTTTAGGAAAAAAGAAAAAGAATAAACGTACAGTAACCTGGTTGCATAAGTATGCACACCCTTTAACTAATACTTTATTAAAGCACCTTCTGTGTGTACTTAAGCGCTCAGTGTTTTTGAGTCTACCAACTGAGCACATCTTCATTTAGTAAGTAAGTAAAGTAAGTCAATTTTATTTATATAGCACGTTTCACACAGCAAAGCTGACCAAAGTGCTGAACGGAGTAAAAAAAGTAAAATAGAAAACAGAATAAAACCAAATAATAACAGACAATAGACAATGGTAAAAATTAAAAATGAGATTAAAACACCTGGGAGAAGAGATATGTTTTAAGTCTCTTTTTAAAAGTGGTAATAGAAGGTGCGAGGCGGATGTCCAGTGGCAACTGATTCCATAAATGAGGGGCAGAAACTGAAAAAGATCCATCCCCCTTTGTTTTGAACCGGGAACGAGGGACATGCAAAAGAAACCTATCAGAAGATCTTAGAAGTCTGTTCGATGAATGTGGTGTAAGAAGATCCTTGAGACAGGAAGGAGCTTGATCACTAAGAGTTTTAAAAACAAACAACAGAATCTTAAACTGAATCCTAAAATGGACCGGGAGCGAATGGAGTTAATGTTCATTTGTTAATTTTATTCTGCTCTTCCTTGCAAAAATGCTCCAGATCTATCAGATTGTGGGAGAATCTCCTGTACACAGCCCTCTTCAAGTCATTCCACAGGTTTTAGATTGGATTTAGATTTGGGTTCTGACTGGGCACATTTACAATTGGAAATAAACAAAAGACAAACTTATGTTTATATCCAAAATGCTCCACTGCTGCTTCCATGTTTAGGCGGAGTATTCTGTCACATCACAAGATGTAAGGGAGTAGGATACGGAAGCAATTGCAGTTAAGAGTTTTTATTAAAGGAGGCAGGTAAACAAATCCAAAACGTGAAACAGATGCGTAGTCAAAAACAGGCAGTGGGTCGGGCGATCGACAAACAGGCATAAACAATGCAAAGCAGGAATCAAAGTTGCACAGTTAACAGGGTCACAACACAAAACAAGAAACATGAACTAGTACTATGGACTGGGAACGGAAAACACCAGCGCGGTCTAGGTAAACTAATCTAACATTAACCTGAATAATCTATAGAACTATATCTAATCCTCCGCGTCGTGTACTGGGAGGCGCGCGGTATATATATCAAACATAATCAGCGCTAAGTGCTGACAACTGAAAACGCTGAAGACACAACCTCGGACAACAACCAATGACACAACAGGGAGGAGACAGAATAGAACAAACTAACGCACATCTCCACAGTAAACAATGTAACAGTTGTCAACGTTTGGAAAGGGGGCACTCGCTGAGCACTCCCGCACCTTACTCGTGCACGAGCGCACCCTCCGGCTCTCCAAGCGCGCTGCCTGAAGTGGAGAACGTGACATGTAGGACTGTAGTTTAATTGGGTGCTTTTTGTGCATCCATAAACATAATGCATAAATACTATAAAATAAATTATATTTATTTATTTATTTATTTATTTCATAGTAGTAATGCATTATTTTTATGGATGCACAAAAAGCACCCAATTAAACCACAGTCCTACATTAATAATATATATTCTGGTGTGTATTTGTGTGTACTGGGTTCTTTTCTGTTTTGGACAAACAGTTGTGTAGACTTAGTTTTAAAGTTTTAGTTTATATTTGTACCTCTCAGTTTGTGGATTACATTTTAAGTAAACAAAAATGATACCGAAAGCTTGCCCCACCCCATCCGATTAATCGATTAATAGAAAAAATAATCGGCCAACTAATTGATTATGAAAATAATCGTTAGTTGTAGCCCTATGAGGAATATTCCTTTCTTTTTTATTTATGTTACACATGTTACTGACAATAAAATGTTTCGATGTTACAGTACTCCTGTTTATAAATCTGGGATGTAAAATGTAGTGTGAGTTAAAGGGTCATGAAACCTCCCTCTTTCAGCTCAAGTCTACCGCTCAATGTTTTTGAAAAATGCAGCTTAAATGGGAGTGGATGGCTGTGAGAAGAAGGGAGGGGGAGTGGGCGTGGCAGGGAAAGGCAGGAGAGGAAGAGGGGGGCAAGCCTTCACAACACTCACAATAAAGATCTATAGTGACAAAGTTTGCAGATGAGGTAGAGGACTTCTCTCCTCCTGAATCCCCAGGGCTAAATGGAGACATAACAGATAGCAGTGCAGGTCCTCTGCCCTGTCTATTTAAATCATTAGTCCCTGGTGTGACTATGGAGGAAAACATAAAATAAAACCGGAGGCAGCGCAGATGAGAGAAATTTTGGAATGGTAGATAGCTAACAGGCTCAAGTTTTTCATGAATAAAAGGCGAAGGTTCTTCCCTTCAACGCTGACTCTCATTGTATAGTTTTGCACGCGACGGCCCGCAGAGCTTTAAGCGGTTTAATTAGCTCAAAAAACAAGTAAAACTGTTAGGGTTAAAATTAGACACATATCTGATTTGAAGGGATGGAAAAGTCCTCGGGACTGAGTACCACATCACTGTGTAGACACAAACTGCTTTCATGAGCAAGTCCGAAGTCCTCCTTTCTCCAATTCTCATAGTTCTCCCGAATAAACATACTCGAACTCTTACACCACTGAAACAATACCTCCGACCCATCAGAACCTCTCATCTACTACATCTGTAGGAAGGCACCACGTGCTGTCATGAATAATTTAGAGACAGCATCTTCTCATAGGATAAGAACACACAGGCTCATGAATAATTATGAGACACCGACATGTCATCGAAGTACTATAGTACATTGCCAGCTCACTGCCTGTGACCGAGATTTTAAACCAGGAAGACGAAAATAGTGGAAAGAAACTCAAAATTAACCCGCTTTCTCCTACAGTTAAAATTAACAGATGCTAAGATTATCTTTTATGATGTGCGCTACGAACACCTCTGTTAAAATCTCAGAAAATGTAGTTTAGCGTTTCATGATGCTTTAAGGCTGGGGTCTTAGTCCTACTTTTTATTTGCATAAAAAGTTTTGGAACCCCTGTACTACTGCAAGAAAAGCACACAAGGAAATATAAATATCAATGAGTTATTATCTCATTAGTTTTACATTGCAGAAATATATTTAAAGCGCACGTGATATTTGATGATTCCGGATTAATATTACAGAAATATGAATAAACATTGATAATACGCACACAATATTAATATCATGGACTGAACACTTTTGGTTCCTGCGGTTTTTCTCTGAAAAGCACGAGACTTCCGGTTACTGCACTGTGTGTGCTGTGTGTTGTTCACGCCTCTTCGTGCACTGTGTCCGGTCTGCGATTGGCTGAGCGCTCCGAAGAGCTGCGCTCTGATTGGACGGAGCCGCATCAACATTCGCCACCCATGTGCTCGGCATGTGAACCTGCTGTTTTTCTCACTCGAGTTCGCGCGCAGCTATCAGCGTATTTACGGTAGATTTAAAACGTGTTTTTATCAAACAGCTTTTTAACTTCTGTGATGCATCTTGTTTAAATCAGCAAACTTCTACATCTTAGACTAACATCTCTCTCAGTGACTACTGACTTTCAGTTCAGTACTTTACTCAATAATACTCAATAAGCTCACACAACAACAACAACGACAACAACAATAAAAACCCCTTTCCCAGTGGAGAAACATTTTAAGGACATGTTTATGATCACAGCACAGATTTATTTCAGGAATATATTTAAGGATGTAAATAGTAGACACATTTGTTAAATTTGTAGCAGAAAATTAATTTATTAGATCCACTAAAGCATTTCTCTCTTCCAGAAACCCAAACCAGAAACACTGCTAAATTCAAAAGAATACTTTAATTAGTTTCATTAAATTGCATTATATTTAAATTGACTTGATTTACACTAGATTAGATTAAACTGATTTCCATTCAGGCATGTATCTGATATACAATTACTATTATATATATATATATATATATATATATATATATATATATATATATATATATATATATATATATATATATTATTGTATCTAATAAATTAGAATAGAACCATGGTTCAATTTAATCAACTAAAATTTCAATTAGTATTTAACTGATACCTCAGTAAATCCAGTAAATGTTTCACATCTGGGGTTTGTTTTTTGTTTTGTTTTTTGGACATCGTAGAGAATTTTTCATTTTTCTCTATAGCCAAGATTCTCAAAGCAGCCCATGTGATATAGATATATATATATATATATATATATATATATATATATATATATATATATATATATATATATATATAAATAATATATATTCCATTACAGTGGTGGAAATCACAGTCCAAATTATTATATTTATTTTTCAGTTCATAGAGTTATTAACCTCTTTGAATGCTCATTTAAATTAATAACTCTAAAACAAAAAGAGAAATGTATAAATAATCAGTCTAAAAGTTCAGTAGTTAGAATATGTCCATAAAATAAATCAGTAGCACTTTACAATAAGGTCCACAAATAAGCTTATCTTAAAATATGTACTAATTAATCCACAATGTGGGATTAATACATGCACTAATCATTAGCATATCAGGAAATAATGAAGCGTGTACCTTAACAGGAAAGCAGTCACGTGAGAATAAATATGAATAATTAGAATAGTTTAACATATATAGATATACCTGTTTTTTAACACACACTTTATTTAGTATTCTAGATTTGCGGTACCCTATTAACCCTTACCCGGTGGGTGGGGGGCTGTGCGCGTTTTATACCGGGATTACGGTGGAGAGTCACTGCGCGGTTCCTCAGCTGATATGACATAAAGCTCCACATTAAAGCCGCATCAGTTCTCCTGCTCTTTCACAGTCAGAAGCGGCATGTGAGCTCCACCAGCATGAACTCCACTGAAGATATCACTTTAACCCCGGTAGCTCTGCCCCGGGAGCTCGCGCAGAACCCGCTGCATAAGATATGGATGCCGTGCAAGAACGGACTTCCGGAAAAGCACATTTCCCAGAGAAGAGGTGGGTAGAAATGTATGTGTGTGTGTGTGTGTGTGTCACCACCACTGAAACCCACGCGTTTAAGAACTTATTGTTTTTATAGAAATTCTAGCGCGCGAGTGTGTGTGTTTTTGTGTAATAATAATCACTTTGTCGCCTGGAAGAATGTAAACCGGCGCGCGCTCCCGCTCACAGGAGGCCCGGGGTGTGATGCAATCAACTTCAGATCCGTTTCAGTCCTCTTCTCTGGGAAAACTGTTTAGCTATGCTCAAAACAGTCGCTGGAAGTCGTCAGATTGTGTCAGAGACTAATTTGCATATTCAATTGTGGTCAGTGATTGGTCGGTGGGAACAGTGCTGGTCAGTGATTGGTCGGTGGAAATAGCGCTGGTCAGTGATTGGTCAGGGGGAACAGCGTGGGTCAGTGATTAGTTGGTGGGAACAGCGCTGATCAGCGCTATTCCCACCGACCAATCACTGATCAGTGATTGGTCGGTGGCTTTACACACTGGTGGTGGAGGAAGTGAACCTGCTCCTTCTGGATCTGTTCAAAAAGTTGCAGGATTTGTTTTTATTTTTATTTTAAAGAAGTCATAAAGGAGGTCTGAAAAGTCATCAAATTAGTGACAGTCACTAAGTGGGTCATTCTGTGTCTGATGTTTCAGGATTCCAGATCTGAGTTCTGTCACTGAGTTCAGGGTCTGGATGCATTTAATAGTGCTCAGGTGTGTCCTCATTTACACCTGAACACACCTGACATTAACCTGCATCCTGGTTGAACAGGTCACAGGCCTGTAAAGCCGCTTTGTGACGATGTCCCAGTGTGAACAGGGTCAAATGTGTCTTGAAGACGCACTGTGATCGGATCTAATCACATTCGGAGGTGGTCTGGGGCGCATACGGCCACATCGCGTCTGTAGGGTGAACACGGTTTGGTCTTCAGGACAACAACGAAGGACCAACTAATCAATTGTGTCATTGCCCTCGCTGGAAAATACGTAATCATTGTGATAATCATTGTTCGGAAGCGGTACTGAGCGGTACTGTATGACGCTTGTACAGTAGCACTACTTGTATTGTTCTCCGATTGATATCGCTTTGCTTGTATTTCCTCATTTGTAAGTCGCACGGGATAAAAGTGTCTGCTGAATGAACAAATGTAAATGTACCGAACGGACCCGGTCGGTACTGAGTGGTAGAGCTTTACGCCACTAGGTTACTGGTATGCTGTTTATTTTAAACCAGTAAAGGTGTTGAAACCGAAACAGTAACATCCTCTGATGCTGAGAACAAGGCATGTAAATGTCTGTATGAGTTCCAGTTTACATGAACATGATCTGAGCAGAGCAGAAGAAAAGATAATGACATCTGCAACCCAGCCAGTGATAGCGTAGCTGTCTCTCCCCTCGGCTAGCGTGCGTCGTTCGTGGTGTTTCTGTGAACCTTTAAGATTGAGAGAGTGGGTCCAGGTAATCCAGCAGGAGTTTCATCTCTGAGTGGTGTAGAGAGCGAGCAGGAGCTGATGACCGGTCTACTGTGGAGGCCAATTCGTTGATGTATGTATTGAATGGTGTCGGATTAAACATCAGCCCTGTCTCACTCCACACTCCTGTCTCAGTCCACACTCATGAAAGATGAAATTTGTTCGTTTGTTGCTAATTCTTATTCCACACTTGTTTCCTGTGTACACGGTGTTAATGAGATCATACGAGTTATTCCTACACCACTTTCCAATATTTTATAAAACAAGCCGTTATGGCAAATGGAGTCAAAAGCCTTTCTGAAGTCAATAAAAGTCTCTCTCTCTCTCTCTCTCTCTCTCTCTCTCTCTCTCTCTCTCTCTCTTTCTCTCTCTCTCTCTCTCTCAGTTTGCATGACTAACTGTCCCACCCTCATAGTGACTGTGGGGTTGCCAGCTAGAGGAAAGACCTACATCTCTAAAAAACTCACTCGATACCTCAACTGGATTGGTGTTCCCACTAAAGGTACTTTTAAAAAGTTCTCTTGAAGTTCTCCATTGTTCCTCACTCCTCCCAAAACTGTTTTTATGGGTGATTATATTTAACTTTCACACACTGCAGCAATAGAGTAAAAAGTTCTGGTTACGTTGCACTTTCCTGAAGTGTAGAAGTTCCATTACAGAATAAGTTCCATCTCTGAAAGGAGACATTTACGTTTATTCATACACAAACATTTAACTGAAGACAAAAGTTCATCATCTGTTCATTTCACTTCCTCTCTGAGTGAGAAAAATCACATCTTTAATACTTATTATTATTATTATTATTGTGTGTGTGTGTGTGTGTGTGTGTGTGTGTGTGTATATAGAGTTTAATGTTGGACAGTACCGGAGGGAGTGTATGAAAGTCTACAGGAACTTTGAGTTTTTCCGTCCTGATAATGAAGAGGGACTAAAGATCAGGAAGTAAGATGACATGCTCTATCTGTTTGTCTTTATGGTGTTGAGTAATTTAGTATTTTTCGAGACTGTGTGTGTGTGTGTGTGTGTGTGTGTGTGTGTGTGTGTGTGTGTGTGTGTTTCAGACAGTGTGCTCTGACTGCTCTGAATGATGTGAGACAGTTCCTCGGTGTGGACGGAGGACAAGTGGCTGTGAGTGAAATGAATACATGGACTATAAATGTCCACATCTTTATTTTTACTCTTCAGGAAATTTAAAGCTGATGTGTTTATTATAATTTATTCGGCAGGTGTTTGATGCTACAAACACGACGAGAGAGAGAAGGAAAATGATCATGAGATTTGCTGAACAAAATGGTTACAAGGTGCAAACAATCCAGCAGCTTTATTTAATACTGATTACAGAACAAGACGACGCGGTGTTTAAACTCCTCCTGAACTATAAATACACATTATTTTCATATCTGTGTTACAGGTGTTTTTTGTTGAGTCAGTGTGTGACGATCCGGAGGTTATTGCTCAGAACATTGTTGTAAGACCATTCATTACAGAGAATTTCTTTAAACTTTACACTTTTACTCATGAATAATTACGAATAATAGTGTATAAAAATGCATCGTGTGTGTGTGTGTGTGTGTGTGTGTGTGTGTGTGAGAGCAGCAGGTAAAGTTGAACAGTCCTGATTATATTGACTGTAACACTGAGGAGGCCGTTCAGGACTTTATGGAGAGGATTAGATGTTATGAGAACTTGTACGAGCCACTGGACGAGGTGTTGGACCGGTCAGAACATCTTCACTTTCATAATTATTAATATAATTATCATTTAGATATTTAATGTTTTCTCATCTTCACTTTTTCATCTCCAAAGATCTTTCATCTTTATCTTCAGAAATGTAGATTAGATGAAAACTGTAAGATTAAAGGTGTAGTTAGACAAGGCAGGGGTTTTGTAATACTGTTGAGGTGTGTGTGTGTGTACACGTGCTGTTACAGGGACCTGTCCTACATTAAGGTGATGGATGTGGGGATGCGATATTTAGTAAACCGTGTGATTGACCACGTTCAGAGTCGCATCGTTTATTACCTGATGAATATTCACATCGCTCCACGCTCCATCTACCTCTGTCGCCATGGCGAGAGCGAACTCAACATCCGGGGCCGCATCGGGGGCGATTCAGGACTGTCCCCCCGTGGCAAGCAGGTGTGTGTGTGTGTGTGTGTGTGTGTGTGTGTGTGTGTGTGTGTGTGTCTGTGCACACCACAAACACAAGCAGCTTTACTGAGTTCTTTACATCCTCCTGTTAGTTTCATGTCATTATATTTCTGTTAATGTCAGGTAAAACTAGAGCTGCAACAACTAATCGATAAAATCGTTAATAATCGATTATGAAACTCATTGTAAGGAATCTCATTATGGATCAGTCGCTCTGCACGCGGTACATTTAATCATTACATTACTTCTGTTCCGAAAACATGCTTCGGAGAGTAAATACTAAAGATGTGTCCCAAATGCATTATATACTCCACCGTCTAATGCAGTGATTTCGCGGACCCCTAGTGGTCAGTGGTGTAATTGTAGAGGGTCCGTAGGAAAGGAAAGTTTTAAAAACGTTTAAATAAAGTTTATTTTTATATATATATATATATATATATATATATATATATATATATATATATATATATATATATATATATATATATATATATATATATATATATATATATGTATGTGTGTGTGTGTGTGTGTGTGTGTATGTGTGTATATATGTATATATATGTGTGTGTATGTATGTGTGTGTGTGTGTGTTAAAAAAAAATTGTTAAATGTATCAAAACATATTCAAATGAGCTGTTTTAAAATTAATCAATTTGGTTATTCACAAATCACATGAGCTGACATTCATTGATGGATTTATTTACAAATGAAATGATAATTTGCAAAAACCTGAGTGGTAGAGAAGTTCAAGTGTCGCATTGATGGATAAAATAAACAAAGGATAATTCAGAGAGTCAAATTAAATGTCACACCAACAATAAAATGTAAAAAATAAAATCTTGAAATGTTTTGATTCAATTTTAATGTTAATATTATTAGTGTGAAATATTAATAAAATAAAGAAACGTGTATATAGAAGTGACTGTTTAATATATAGACTATAATTGTTGTGGAGTGTGGCCGGTCCTTGTGGATTGTTCGAAATATGCTAGGGCTCCAGAGCTCAAAAAAGGCTGAGAACCACTGGTCTGCTGTATGAATTTTAGAAAGGTAATATCGTCTCAAATGGAACACATTAGTTTTTGAAAGTTTGTTCCCCATCCGATTAACCGAAAAATAAATAAATAAATAATGGTTAGTTGCAGCCCTAATTTAAATTAATTTTCTGTAAATTTTGTCGCAGTTCTAAAAAAAAAAAATTATTATAGAGAATGAAGTTTAAACCTCAAAATTATTTTTTTAATCACTGATTTGGTTCCAGCTGGTTATCACACACACAAATTATGGCGTTAATGATGTCAATTTTACTGTAGTCATGGTAACCGTTCCAGTCCCCACTCGGGTTAAAATAAACCAGAACCTCAGAAGTTCTGTTAGTTCCTGTTTGATTGTTGATTGTATTGTGTGTTCGTGTTACTCACACAGACGTGTGTGTGTGTGTGTGTGTGTGTGTGTGTGTGTGTGTGTCTCTCTCTCTCTCTCTCTCTCTCTCTCTCTCTCTCTCTCTCTCTCTCTCTCTCTCTCAGTTTGCTGCGTGTTTGGGGAAATTCATTCAGGAACAGAACATAAAGGATCTGAAAGTTTGGACGAGTCAAATGAAGCGAACCATCCAGACTGCAGAGGCACTCAGTGTTCCCTACGAACAGTGGAAAGCTCTTAATGAGATTGATGCTGTAAGGAGTGTGTGAGAGAGTGTGTGAGAGAGATGAATGCCATGCTCTGTCCTGAAGTGTGTGTTTGAGGGCTTCTTTATACTTGTGTGTTGAGGTGAATTTGAGTTATGATTTAGAGAATGGGATTCTGGGTAAATGTGGTATAGAAACACACTGTGCAATGCTCTGTGTCCACTGGTCTCCAGGATAATGCTGATTGGTTGATTGACAGGTGTGTCCAGTTGCAAGCCCAGAAATGTTTACTTTTCTTCTGTAGGTTTTATTACAGTTTCAAAGTAATATTGTTCGGAGTACATCTTGTTTGAGGAATTAAACTATAAACAGTGAAGTGTAAACACTTCATGATGTAAACATCCCCCACTACCCCTAACCTCACTGCTTTTAGAAAGTGTAGTGTGGTGAACATCTCCTACGTAACGGTTATGGGACACCATACTTTACTTTCTTCTTCTAACCCATCTTCAGCAGAGCCATAGTGTGTAAACCGCAGCAGCACCATGAACATTAAATCAGTTTTATCATCAGCGTTCTGTGGCTGATAGAATTGTGGATTTTAACTGTCTTTAAATTAAAACGCTTCACTACACAAGCCGCTCGATTCGACGAGTGAAATCCACTTCAGTAGCAATTCACCTGCTTTATAATTAATCACACAAGCTTTCTCTTATTTCCCCAGCACTGTTACTCCTGACTTATCGTACATTTATTATTTATTATATACTCTGTGTGTGTGTTTATTTGTACCCTGAAACAGAACTATGCTTTGTTTTTGCGGTGTGCTCTTTTCTGGGTTGGTTAATGTGGCACTGCCCCCTAGTGGACACACTAATGTTAGAATTGAGTATGAAGACTATGCGAGCTTACACACACAAAACCTCCTAATGTGCTGGCAAATGTATACTTCAGTCCTAAGTGCCTGCTCTGTCTTGGTGTGTGTGTGTGTGCGCGTGTGTAGGGCGTGTGTGAGGAGATGATGTATGAGGAGATACAGGAACATTATCCTCTGGAATTTGCACTGCGGGATCAGGACAAGTTCCGATATCGCTACCCTAAAGGAGAGGTACAGTGCTCACTCCACAGGGTCCTAAATTCCTCCCTCACAAACATACCTACTCGTGGGGTCCACAGTCAAAATATCATCATCATCATCATCATCATTAATGTCATATAATCTCATATACAGGCCTGTAAGTGTACATGGGTCAGTGATGAGATGTGCATATCATAGTGTACACAAACCAGTTTTATAGAAATGTGTGTGTGTGTGTGTGTGTGTGTGTGTGTGTGTGTGTGTGTGTGTGTGTGTGTGTGTGTGTGTGTGCAGTCATATGAGGATCTGGTGCAGCGTCTGGAGCCTGTGATTATGGAGTTGGAGAGGCAGGAGAATGTTCTGGTGATCTGTCATCAGGCCGTCATGCGCTGCCTCCTCGCCTACTTCCTGGACAAAAGTGCAGGTGAGAAACAAAAATCAGTAAATTAACTTTACTCCTTGCGCCATGATTTTAGGAAATAAGAGAATAAACAATATTGTGGATATCAGTTCTCACCAGTTGGACCTCCATGATTTTGCTGCTGTAGAAACCGTGAGTAAACATGGCTGAACGTCTGCATGGGTTTTACTTTGTTTTTTAGAGGAGTTGCCGTATCTGAAATGTCCCTTACACACAGTGCTGAAACTCACACCTGTGGCTTATGGTGAGCAAATGAACACACACACACACCCCCTCTGAAATTTACAGATCTCAGAAAAAGAATCTAGTTTTGTGCTGTTGTTTAATTCATTACCTCATTCAATACTTTACTGTTTATAAATGTTGAAGAAACTTGCTGTTAAGACAGTAATAAAGTAATAAATAATGTGTACATATAAACAGTGCTGAGCAGCAGTTAATTGGTCATTAATAGACGGTGGTCTAAAGGTGTGGTTTTCCTGTGTTTGTGTTTGTTAGGCTGTAAAGTGGAGTCGGTGGGTCTGAATGTGGAAGCAGTGAACACACACAGAGACAAACCTGAGGTACGCTGCAGAACCACATGCTCTGGATTCAGTTCTGTCTGGGTGGGAGGCCAGTGGTGGGTGTCTGTGAGCTCATATATA
The DNA here is from genome assembly GCF_001660625.3 of Ictalurus punctatus. NCBI lineage: Eukaryota > Metazoa > Chordata > Actinopteri > Siluriformes > Ictaluridae > Ictalurus > Ictalurus punctatus. The sequence continues at coordinate 28,331,668 of NC_030426.2, read as the reverse complement.
AGGAAGAGGGCAGATGGGCAGATAACACCTCCCCCTGACTGTGTTACACCTCCACACCTCTCTGTGATGGACAGCAGCTCGAATAAATACAGCCCAGTGTCTCAGAGGAGGCGTGTGTTAGCCTTCACCCTCCCTGGCTGCTAGCCGCCATATGACAGGGTAGCAGGTGCCCGGGGGAATCATAATCATAATCAGTACTCGGTATTCGGTATTCAGTACTCCGTATTAGCCATGACCCTGATGACGGTGGTGTCGCACACAGGCCACTTTGAGTCCATAAATATGGTGCTATGTTACGTGTAGTCCATACTAATTAAAACAGTGTCACATGTGTTTGTTTATGAAGTCTTAGCAGTGAGTGTGAATCGTGTGTGTGTGTGTGTGTGTGTGTGTGTGTGTGTGTGTGTGTGTGTGTCCTCCTGGTGTGAGTAAATAATGAATACACAGTCGGTTGTCACACTGCTGCTGTCTCCTTTTTCTGAACAGAACGTGGATGTGTCTCGTCTGGCTTCGGAGGCGCTACTCACCGTCCCTGCACACCAGTGAACACTCACACACTCTCTCACTCTCACACACACACACACACACACACACACACACACACACACTCCTGTTTACTCCTTAATAATAATCCTTCATTATCCTCCTGTAACACTGTGAAGGATTTGTACTTTTCGTCATAATAATCAAACTGTGATGACTGGAATCCAGTCCTGTAGTTAACACGTGTGTGTGTGTGTGTGTGTGTGTGTGTGTGTGTGTGTGTGTGTTACACTGAGATTTACACACACAGGATGCATGTACATGATGGTGAGCTTGTGCAACTGAAACATTTATCTTCCTCATTTTTCTACATTTTCCTGATGTTTACATTTTTTTTTTTTCAAAATGTTGAAACGGCATTTTTTTGTTGTTGAGGGGAAAAATAAAAAAAAAATCCACTGTGCCAAAAGCAAAACTTTATTTAGAGCCTTAATATGTGAGTTTCTTTTTGGTTTAACAACAACATAGTTGGAGATTTTAACCCTTTAACCCCGCTCTGGTTTCTCATTGCTGTAAAGGGGAACGTCTCCAGATTCAAATCTGATGAGAGTGAGGAGTTCAGTTTTTGGATAAAAAATGTGAAATAAAGAGAGAAAGAAAGATCACAATCAAATAAAATTTGATTTGAATTTGGACACAAAGAGCTTTTATTTTGGTGATGAACATCATCCCAAGTTTCTGATTTATGTTCTGTTTATATTTAACTGTAACACAAATGTATAGTATATTTACAGTCTGTATAAAGAATACACAAAAACCGTGTTCACAAACATGCCTGTGTGTGTGTGTGTGTGTGTGTGTGTGTGTGTGGTGTCTTAAACATTCCACAGAGACGCAGAAACTGTGAGAAGGAAATAAATAAAACTCATTTTTTTCACGTTGAGAGAAAGTGGTGTACAGATTTATTCCTCAGCTGTTTGTTATAATTTTACAGTGAAGCCAGAACTCAGATCATCTTCATCTTCATCATCATCACTGCTCTTTATCTTTACCGTGTCTCACCTTCTGGATGTATGTAAATGTATGTATTACTTTCCCATGCGCACAAGTCTTCAGCGCTGCTTCATGAATGGGCCTTAAATCAGGACTAAAACATCTGGATCTGACGCTTAAACGCACTTTTATGTGTATTTTATGTTCGGGTTTCTCTGTTTAACATTTAGTAGTGTTTATGAAAATAAAGCGTTTCTTATGAGAAATGTAACACTCGTGACTCAGTTCACTGAAACATGTAAAAAAATAGTTTGAATAAAGTGAATTAACAAGCTCTGTTTTCAGTCTATTACTGATATTAACACAGGATAATAGTTTTGGTGTGTTACAGCATTGCATCATGCACACAGGCAGCATGTGTATAAATGTGTTTAAATAAGTGTATAAAGGCACACTGATAAATAATTTCAGTAAAAAAAGCACGCCACATAATTAACACTAAGTGACAAAAACAGTGCAAAAACTCCATCAGGATTAATTACAGTGTCTGTGTGAAATGTCTGGAACATTCCTGAATACACGATTTAAAAAAGTGAAAACTATCACACGTGTTCTAACAGCTGCTATGTCAAAGTCTACTGACATCTGGATTTATTATAAACCTTTTCATCCATAAAATCAGAGGCTTTATTTATAAAGATGTGCATTAAATGAATCCTAAAGATAGACATGATTATGATATAAAAGGTTTCTGTGCACACAGGGAATGGAACGGCGCGGTACATTTTTAAATAGTCCTTTCACAAATCACTGTAAAGTAGACGGTTTATAAACGAAGTTCTGGTTTATAAATGAGGTTCTGGTGTGGTGAGGAACACGGTTCAGTACCAGCGCTCTGCAAACAGGGAAAAAGTACAAATGCACATCAAAAATATAAATGTGTTAGAAAAAACACTAACACAATAACCCTATAAAAACCTCATCCTTTAAGGCTGCATCCGGATTAATCACACACACACTATTTCCTGTCTCCGTCCATCAGGCAGGCTGCTGTGGATTAATATTGAGGTGGGCAGGGTTTCCCAGTAGACCAATCCGCTGCTTGTGCTTCCTTTGTTCAGTCATCTATACACAACACACACATAATCAATGTAAACACACACCTACACACAGTGTTAACACACACGTATATAAACACAATTAGTGTGTAACACACACACCTGCTCTTTGAGCTCTGTGAGCTGATTGGTCAGATTGGTGACGAGTCTCATGGTGGACTCAAGTTTATCCTGCAGGGAGCGAAGTTCGTTCTGTTCTCCTTCTGAGTCACTGCTCACCAGAGACATCGCTCTCATACGGGGGAACCAGTCCAGATTGTGTTCCTGTCTCAGAGAGAGAGAGAGAGAGAGAGAGAGAGAGAGAGAGAGAGAGAGAGAGAGAGAGAGAGAAAGGAAAGAAGAAAACAGCACAAAATTAACTTGCACTTCTTTTCTCTCCTCAGTGACTGTATGTGTTTCACTTCAGTTCATCATGCTAAAGTCAAGCTCCTGAATTTAAACTAAATATGTTTACGCATTCAGCAGACTGAGTTATCCAGAGCAACTAACAGAAGTGCTTTACAGTTTCTAACAAAATCACATCCTCCAACTATAGACCTATATCAAATCTCCCTTTATCTCCAAGATCTTAGAAAAGGTTGGACACAGCAGCTCTGCTCGTACTTACATAGGAACAACATTCATGAAATGTATCAGTCAGGATTTAGACTTCATCATAACACAGAGACAGTGTTAGTTAAAGTAGTAAATGACCTTCTGCTGACCTCTGATCAGAAGATACGACCACATCATCCCGATCTTATCCACACTGCATTGGCTCCCAGTGAAATCTCACACTGATTATAAAATACTATTATTAACCTATAAAGCACTGAATGGTCTCGCACCACAGTACCTGAGAGAACTTTTGGTCTTTTATGATGGGCCACGCCTACTTAAATCAAAAGATGCAGGCTATTTGTTGGTACCTGGAATAGTGAAGGCTACAGCAGGGGGAAGAGCTTTCTCTTATAGAGCCCCACAGTTATGGAACAGTCTTCCTATTAGTGTTGGGACTCAGACACAGTCTCGGTGTTTAAGTCCAGACTGAAAACATATTTGTTTACTCAAGATTTTAGTGAATAGTTTTTTCTTAGGTAAAGGAGCAGATCTAGAGGATCACAGGTAGAGAGTGTTGTGGTGAACTGGGATGTTGGATGCTGTCACACACACCCCCCCCACCCCACCCCACACATACACACAGACTTTCACACCTTCACCCAGGTGTGTTGATGGTGGAGTGACTGGCTGCATTATGTCCCAGGGAGTCCTCATGTCTGTGTTACCTTCTGGTTCTCTTGTTAAAGATCTCTGATTTTATCATCAGTACTTCAGTGTATTCATGCGACAGTCCTGATAAAAGTCTCCTCTCACCTTGATCATCTGAGCGACGTAGCTCTCCGGGCCGGTGTACTCCGTTGAGTCTTTCACACGCACCAGCACGATGAAGTACAGGTAGTGCCAGAGGTTGTGTTCCTCTTTAATGTGCTCTTCAAATGTCACTGTCTTGTTGTCAAACTTATCTCTCTCCAACCCTACACACACACTTCTTATTAATGACAGTTGAACCTTTACAAATTTAAGGCATCACATACGTACAAACAGTAGAATTTTTATTTTAATTATTTAAACAGTCATGTAAACTGCAATGAAAATCATACAGAAAATATCCCTAACCCTAAGTTGCTGAATTGAAACAGAATATAGAAACTGTGTGTGTGTGTGTGTGTGTGTGTGTGTGTGTGTGTGTGTGTGTGTGTATGTGTGTGTGTGGTATGTGTGTGTATGTGTGTGTGTGTGTGTGAGTGTATGTGTGTATGGGTGTGTGTGTGTGTGTGTATGGTGTGTGCGTGGTATGTGTGTGTGTGTGTGTCTGTATGTGTGTGTGTGTGTGTGTGGTATGTGTGTGTGTGGGGTGTATGTGTGCGTGTGTGTGTGTGGTATGTGTGTGTGTGTGTGTGTGTGTGTGGTATGGGTGTGTGTATGTGTGTGTGTGTGTGTGTGTGTGTGTGTGTGTGTGTGTGTGCGCGTGGTGTGTGTGTGTGTGGTGTGTGTGTGGTATGTGTGTATGTGTGTGTGTGTATGTGTGAGTGCATGTGAATGTGTGTATGGGTGTGTGTGTGCGTGTGCGTGGTATGTGTGTGTATGTGTGTGTGTCTGTATGTGTGTGTGGTATGTGTGTGTATGTGTGTGTATATGTATGTGTGTGTATGTGTGAGTGTATGTGTATGGGTGTGTGTGTGTGTGTGTATGTATGTGTGTGTGTGTGTATGTGTGTGTGTGTGTGTGTGTGTGTGTGTGTGTGTGTGTATGTGTGTGTGTGTATGGGTGTGTGTGTATGTGTATGTGTGTATGGGTGTGTGTGTGTGTGTGTGTGTGTATGTGTATGTGTGTATGTGTGTGTGTGTGTATGTGTGTGTGTGTGTGTGTGTGTGTGTGTATGTGTATGTGTGTATGGGTGTGTGTGTGTGTGTGTATGTGTGTGTGTGTGTGTGTGTGTGTATGTGTGTGTGTGTGTATGGGTGTGTGTGTGTATGTGTGTGTGTGTGTGTGTGTGTGTGTATGTGTGTGTGTGTATGGGTGTGTGTGTGTGTGTGTATGTGTGTGTGTGTGTGTGTATGTGTGTGTGTGTGTGTGTGTGTATGTGTATGTGTGTGTGTGTATGTGTATGTGTGTATGTGTGTGTGTGTATGTGTGTGTGTGTGTGTGTGTGTATGGGTGTGTGTGTGTGTGTATGTGTGTGTGTGTGTGTGTGTATGGGTGTGTGTTCTCACCACATATAAAGCAGGTGGTCTTCAGCACTTCTTCTTTTCTCTGTTTTTCACTTCTCAGGTCAGCAAACGTGTCGATGATGACACCAAAGATCAGATTCAACACAATGATGATGACCAGGAAGAAGAACAGCAGGTCGTAAATCACTCTTGCAGCAAACAAGGGCTCCTGAAACACACACACAAAAACACACACACATTCATACTGCACTACCTGGTTTTACTCTAATTATAGCTCTGATAGTGAGACAGTGAGAGGGGAGATAACTGGGCTGGTAACGTTCTCTGGTCAACAACTTAAATCTGAGAAACTAAATACTAACTCTCTCACTGAGCATTACTAACCGTGTAGTTAGTCTATTTTACTACATTGTGTGTGTATAATACCTCTTTTGAAGGTTTGCGTAGGACGTCCCCGACTCCTCCTCCACTCCTCAGACCGTGGCTCAGAACAGTGATCATACACATCCACAGAGAGTCACACGCTCTCTCAACATCATCTACACACACACACACACACACACACACACACTGTCAATGATGAAATATTGTACAAATGTTCAGAATATTTAAATAGAAAATCTATTTTCAGCGGTCTAATGTAAATCTACTGAAACAGTTCCTAAATTTTATGAGCACAGACTGGAGCTTGTGCTGATGTCTGGATGAGGAATATATATATATAAATGAAAAGAAATTCAGCTTAAAGGAAATTGACACTCTGTGTACTGTATACTGCAACTTTATGATGTTAATTAATTACTACTCATTACTCATTTAATTGCTATTTATTTAAGACACAAAATAAACTGAAATAATTTTTACCTTCCTCTGTGCTCACAGACAGACACGTCTCGTTCTCCAACACACACGAACCATCAGACAGGAAACTGCTCGCTTGATTCACCCCCTCCTCTACACACACACACACACACACACACACACGCACACACGTACACGCACACACCCACACACACGCACGCACACGTGCAGACATGGACATGCACATGGACATGCACACACACACACACACACAGAGGATCAGAATTCAGCATTAGGGTTGTGTATATCAATAACTTCTGTGTGTTTTCTAGTTTAACAGAAGATTCATTCTTTTTCGCTAAACTATTTTTTGCAATTTGAGAAAAAGTACAATTATGCACTTATCATTTACAATAAAATTATAGTGACTGTGTGTGTGTGTGTGTGTGTGTGTGTGTGTGTGTGTGTGTGTGTGTGTGCAGTGTACCCAGAGTGGCGTTAGAGATACGGTCCACCTCCAGTATAAAATCATCTTTAAAGAAGATGTAGCCCACGATGGAGAAGAGATAAACCAGGATGAGTCCCAGTACAGCAGTGAGGACGATGGAGCGACCGTTTCTCGTCACACTTTTAATAACGTTCAGCAACGTTTCCTCTCTGTTCACCAGGTCAAACAACTACACACACACACACACACACACACACACACACACACATAAAATACACAATACACAGGTCAGTGACTCACAGTGTTACTCAGCAGTACATAGGCTCTGCATAGGTTTTATGCATTTTAATGTTTCAGGATTAAAGAAATATGGTGAGGTCAAAGGTTAAAGTTAAGGTTGACTGAAAGGTCACCAGTAAGCTGTAGAAGAAGACGTGTCCACAGAGGCCCAGTGTACAGATGAGAAGATAAAGCAGGTGAAAGAGGAACTCCCTGTCCATCACCATGGCTCTGTAACCACGTGTAAATGTCCCTCTGTTTCCCACAAAACTCATGAGGAACACGATCTTATTACACACCTGAAAATACACAACACACATTATATACAAAATTGCAGACATGCAGAAACACTGTTTGTGCATCAGTGTGTTACAGCGAGTTAGAGTGTGTTACAACGAGTCAGAGTGTGTTACAGCGAGTCAGAGTGTGTTACAGCGAGTCAGGGTGTGTTACAGCAAGTCAGAGTGTGTTACAGCGAGTCAGAGTGTGTTAAAGCGAGTCAGAGTGTGTTACAGTGAGTCAGAATGTGTTACAGAGTGTGTTACAGCGAGTCAGAGTGTGTTACAGCGAGTCAGAGTGTGTTAAAGCGAGTCAGGGTGTGTTACAGCAAGTCAGAGTGTGTTACAGCGAGTCAGAGTGTGTTACAGCGAGTCAGAGTGTGTTACAGCGAGTCAGGGTGTGTTACAGCAAGTCAGAGTGTGTTACAGCGAGTCAGAGTGTGTTAAAGCGAGTCAGAGTGTGTTACAGTGAGTCAGAATGTGTTACAGAGTGTGTTACAGCGAGTCAGAGTGTGTTACAGCAAGTCAGAGTGTGTTAAAGCGAGTCAGAGTGTGTTACAGTGAGTCAGAATGTGTTACAGAGTGTGTTACAGCGAGTCAGAGTGTGTTATAGCGAGTCAGGGTGTCTTACATTGAGTCAGAGAGTGTTATAGTAAGTCAGAGCATGTTACAGTGAGCCAGAGTGTGTTACAGGGTGTCAGAGAGTGTTACAGAGAGTCAGAGTGTGTTACAGCGAGTCAGAGTGTGTTACAGCGAGTCAGAATGTGTTACAGAGTGTGTTACAGCGAGTCAGAGTGTGTTACAGCGAGTCGGAGTGTGTTACAGCGAGTTAGAGTGTTACAGCGAGTTAGAGTGTGTTACAGTGAGTCAGAGTGTGTTACAGTGAGCCAGAGTGTGTTACAGGGTGTCAGAGTGTGTTACAGCCAGTAAGAGTGTGTTACAGCGAGTCAGAGTGTGTGTGTTAGTGTGATTTGCAGCTACACAGAGCTAATGTTATAGAAAATTTATCAACATCTCCTAACTGGAGAATTCAACAACACTGTAATATGTTTGTGTGTTTTATGTATGAACTTGCCCAAAAGTTTAGGTTTTCATTTGTGAAAAGATGTAAAAACACAAACGCTGATCATACGTGTACCAGTTTCACAGAGTCTTTGTTAATAATGTGTTCAGAATGTTGTTCAAACATTCAGTTTAATTTGTTACAAGCATGGACTTTCCATTTTGTTATTGTTTCTGGTGGCTCCGGTTTGGGTCAGATCTTGTGTGAAATGTGCAGTGAGGTGTTGGAGGTCTGTGTGCACATACGTTAAAGGCTCCCAGCAGAGACAGCATGTGATGCAGGCCTAATGAGAACCCTAGGCGCAGGACGAAAGAGATAACTAGAACCCTCACTGCATTCGGACTGGGACACAGTAACACAAACACCAACGAGCCAAACACACACCCCCACAGTAACAGAGACACTGATGGCTCCAAGTGACCTGGAACAAACACACACACACACACACACACACACACACACACATATATCACACACTGTATACTGAACATTTACAGGATTCCTGCTGCAGTGTTTTAGACAGTTCTGGCTGTGTGTTCTCTGCTGGTATGGGAAGTGGTGATGATGATGATGATGATGATGATCACTCACTATCGCTTACACTCTCCAGTGGATAGAAAAACGCCACCAGCACATTAATCAGCACAGCCAGGTTAAATGACACATTACTCCAGAACGACATGTTCCTACTGCACCAGTACAACACCGGCTGGGCTGAAAAACACACACACAAAAAAAATTGATAGCACTTTAAAAGTAAAACCTCAGTAAACAGTATAAAACATATGACAGTCCATATATTACTGAATTATGTATCCATGAAACCAGCGCCAGAACATATTTCATGAATCTTACAGAACTCTCAGTCTTTCTATCCGTATCCAGGTCCAAAGCCAGGACACACAGCTCTGTGTTTGAACTGGTTTTACTTTCGTGGTTCTGTTTGATTAACCTCTCCCCGCTCACTGACTACTAGATTGTGCTTCTACTTATATCCACCTTCCTCCATTTCCTCATACTTCCCATCATTGTCATCCTTTTACAAAACTCATATCTAACGTCTAGCATTTTTATCCACTTTATTATTAACATGACTAATATTTGGGAAGTGTTAGATTTGACAATTTAATTAAAATAAATTTAGGTAAAAATTTAAATAATTTTTTTCTCTTTTGGCCAAAAACCAAAAGTGCTGTTTTTGACCATTTTCATCTCCGAAATATTAGTGGCACTCCTAATAAATCTCTTTAACTGATGTTATATATATATATATCCATGTGTAATATTAGATAAGTGGAACACACACTGATAGATTTTATTTCACATTAATAAACTCAAAATATTCTCCATTTATCATGACAAAAAACAAGGAAGTTATTTCATTTCATCTAGCTAATGGGAAAAATGGAGTAGAGACGAGAGCACAGGCTGAGACATTACTAATGTGAGATGAGGGAAAGGGCGCGGGGCTTCCAGGGGGACAATTAATATCAGACAAAACATTTATGCAACTTTCAATCATTCCAGATTTTTGAGTGATAAGTCAACACACACACACACACACACACAGACACACACACACGTGCGCACACACACACACACACACACACAGACACACACACACACGTGCGCACACACACACACACACACACACAGACACACACACACATGTGCGCACACACACACACACACACGGGGCCTATACCTCGAAGTTTTTTCTGCCACCTCATCTCACTGTACAGGTCGTCTGCTCTGAGGAAGAAGTCATTGATTTTGCTGCCCTGCTCGTCTCTCTCTGTGCTGTAATACACACGCAGTTTCGACTCGTTTGTCAGGAATGAGCAGATATGTGGGACCGGAAACACAATCTGCTCCATGGTGCGGTCCTGACGGACAATCTGCACACACACACACACACACACACACACACACACACACACACACACACACATAATTAAACAAAGTGATCACAGCCTAGAAAATAAATAATCTGTTTAGTCTACACTGTTTAGTCTATATACTCTCACTACAATACCGTACTGAATCAGATAAACTTAAAGGTGACAGCTTAAAGGAAAACCCAGTGTGATATGGTGTGACTCTACCCCCATCCACAGGGCACAAGAGCTTACTGAATGGTGTGGTGAGGATGACGAAGGTGTAAATCACACGCTATATGTCCTTCACACTCACCACATCTCTGTACTTATGTTCCATCACTGTGCTTGGTTTTCATATTTAAGCCTTTACTTTCTTCAAATTTGAGTTTATATATAAAGAGCATGTGTGGACAGTC
>NC_030426.2:28303698-28318698 GCF_001660625.3 Ictalurus punctatus | reverse complement strand
TGTGTATGGGAGCAAAGCCAGTTTAAAGCTCGGAAAAGAGCGAAATGCTAAACTAAAACATGTATCATAAGTAAACATTAAAACACACACTGCAGCCTGCAATCATGTCCTTCAGTGTAACTAAAATAAATTCTTTAAATACACGATTAAGATCACGCTATAAAATAAAAGCTGTTCGAGGAAATCAGATGATAACATTTACAGTAGCACAATGAGCTAATTTTAATATTGAGGTTAGATGTGATGTGTCTCTCATTTGTACGTCACTGTTAATAAAACTGATGTTAAAGCCACATCATGCAGTTTGTTTATAACGTCAGAGTGATCGTGTTGGCAAAAGCTTGATTCTCTGGGACACGGTATACCATGGTTACCTTGTTAATTAAAACACTGGGTAAGGCAGAAGTATGAGTGTGTCATGTAAGAGTAAAACAGGTCACCTTCAGCTCCAGGACCAGATCTATCCTCTTCCTCCCAAGAGGATTGATGTCATTCAGGATCAGAGCAATGATGATGTCGATGCCATTAGACTCATGAGTTGCAATGCAGTTCTACACACACACACAGGAATCTTTGAGTGCCTAGAAATGCGCTATATAAATGTAAGGAATTATTAATTTTGTGACTGTGTATGATTATCTATGAAGTGTACCTGGTTGACAAGGTGGTGGTGTTTACCTGTTCATATATGGTGATATTATTTACCTAGTTGTTATGGTGTACTTGTGTTGTCATGGTGATGGTGTGTACCTAGCTATACGTGTTGGTGGTGGTGTCTCCCTGGTTGTCATGGTGATGGTGTTTACCTGGTTGTCATGGCAGGGTCCCTGACAGTACTCAGTGAGGCTCTCTACAGTCTGATTAATGAGAGCGACGTTGTGCTGGTTGATGTAGAGCCCCAGCAGGCCCAGACCCCCCGTGGTGCTGCCACAGATACAGTCGAGGAACTGCAGCGTCTCACACACCAGGTTATAGTTATTTTTATTGTTCTGGCAACGCAGGAAGTTCTGTGTAAGGAGAAATAACATGAGTGTCATACACACAAACCATGTACCACACACACACACAAACACACGCACACACACACACACACACCTGAAGGTCTCTGTTGTGGTTCTCACACAGCAGCTGAAGGAAGCGCAGTATTGGCTGCATGATGAGGATGACCGGGCTCATCTCGCCTTGCTCCGCCCCTTTGTCCCCACCCCCCTTGTCACCGTCAGTGTGACCGTACACCTCTTCAGGATCAGCATCACGTCGGTATGAGCCAAACGCCTTTTTAGTCACTGCAGACGCTTCCAGGAGCTGTTCCCGAGCATCGTCTGTTACCATGACCACCGAGTCCTTTCCTAAAAAAAGAACGACCAATCCGTTAGGGACCAGGGTGCAATCTGAAACTGCCCCTACACACAATATAGTGCAATTCTGCCCCTACACACAATATAGTGCACTTCTACCCCTACACACAATATAGTGCACTTCTACCCCTACACACAATATAGTGCACTTCTACCCCTACACACAATATAGTGCACTTCTACCCCTACACACCATGTAGTGCACTTCTACCCCTACACACAATATAGTGCACTTCTACCCCTACACACAATATAGTGCACTTCTACCCCTACACACAATATAGTGTACTTCTACCCCTACACACCATGTAGTGCACTTCTACCCCTACACACAATATAGTGTACTTCTACCCCTACACACAATATAGTGCACTTCTACCCCTACACACCATGTAGTGCACTTCTACCCCTACACACAATATAGTGCACTTCTACCCCTACACACAATATAGTGCACTTCTACCCCTACACACAATATAGTGCACTTCTACCCCTACACATCATGTAGTGCACTTCTACCCCTACACACCATGTAGTGCACTTCTACCCCTACACACAATATAGTGCACTTCTTCCCCTACACATCATGTAGTGCACTTCTATCCCTACACACAATATGGTGCACTTCTACCCCTACACACAATATAGTGCACTTCTTCCCCTACACATCATGTAGTGCACTTCTGTCCCTACACACAATATAGTGTACTTCTACCCCTACACACAATATAGTGCACTTCTACCCCTACACACAATATAGTGCACTTCTACCCCTACACACAATATAGTGCACTTCTGCCCCTACACACCATGTAGGGCACAGGGTGGAGAGGGACATCTCCAGGAGACTGCTGTTCACACTGCTGCCTCATGACTGTGGTGTTAAGTTCAGTTATAATCACATCATCATGTTTGTTGATGTCACTACAGTCATGTGGTTCATCAGTAACAGTGATACGTCAGCGTACAGGGAGGAGGTGCACCAGAGCACAGAATAGTGTACAATCTATCTCTTAATGTTGAAAAGACGTTTGTTGAAGAGATGATTGTCGACTTCAGCAGAGCCCCAGTGAACCACTCAGCACTGCACATCAGTGGAACAGAACAGCTGGAAAGATCATCAGGATCTCTCTACTCACCACTGATGCCTCATTCAACAGCTGCCGCTTCATGACCCTTTCACCCCTCTCATGGACTCTTCACCCTCCTGCCATCTGGCAGAAGGTACAGGAGCATCCGTGCCACCACCAGCAGACTCCACGACAGTTTCTTCCCTGAGGCAGTCAGATTACTCAACACCCTGCTGTCTCCCAACGCTCACCTGGGGTAGCCAAACACCTAACCCAGTAAGACTCATACCACTGTACACCTGTACTTTACACACCTGCACGTCACATGCCTCCACTTTACACACCTGTACTTTACACAGCTGCACCAGTCACTTTACATTATAGAACTTGTTTTTCCAGTATTGCTGCTATACTTACTGCTGCTACATCACACAACAGTTTACCGTTTACAGCCCATGTTCTGTGTATTTATTATCCTGTGTGTTGTCTTGCACTCGTCTCACACTGTTGTGTTGTCTTGTGTACTGTTCTGTGTTGCACCATGGTCCTGAAGAAACGACATGTCCCAGTGTATACACGCTATATAGAGGAATGATGCACTTAACTTCATTTAAACAAATAGTGCGATAATAAATAATTTCCCTCTGTAGCTGCATACTATATAGTCAAAACTGCATACTGCATACTATAGTCAAAAACTTGTGAGTTTAAACATCAGAGTCATTTTTGAATTCATTATAATTTTAACTTAAAGTCTATTGTATTGAACTGACGTTATTAACTGAGACTTGAGTACAAACTATTTGTGGCATTTACCGTCCTAAGGCTATCCAAGGAAGAACATCTACAGCCATCTACATGTACTAGATGTGGTACCCAACTGATTAAAATTTTATTTATTCAGTCTTTCTTTTTGCTTTTCTCCATCAATTTCAACTCCTTAGATTTTTTTAGCTAGAAGAGATGCTGAAATTACACGGCTGACCTCTACGCCGTTGAGGTGTGTCTCGGTCAGCATAGTCGTCACGGCGCTTGTTGCCAAGATCGCTAGTGTTTACGGTAACGGTGGCTTTGATCTCCAGCTGGGCAGCTTTCATTCGGTCATAAAACACCCGGAAGAACTTCTCTGACTTCTTATCTTCAGTGAGACGTTTATAAAACGAATGCTGCAGTAAAGCAGACACACAGACACATTACAACACCACACACACACAGACACACACACACACACAAACACACACAGAGGACGAGATATACACTCTGTGTCCATTCTGACCTGTATAGTTGTGTTCCCGCCCTCCAGTAGAGCAATAGCCAATAGGATGCTCTCGTGAAAGACGCGGTCACTGTTTGTGTTCATGATGAGATCGATGACCAGGTCAGATGCCCCCTCACGGTCCAAATGACACTGGACTTCTGTTAAAGACATCTCAGCTCGACCTACACACACACACACACACACACACACACACACACACATACATATACACACATGCACACACACATATACACACACATACACACACACACATACACACACATATACACACACACATACACAAACAAACACACACAGTCACATTTTTGCAGCACACATTCATATAACATTTCTGACACAAATGGAACAGATGGAACCATTACTCCTGCAGATGTACCCGTTAGAAAAGCACCTACCTGATTGGTTCTTGTTTGGACCTGCAGGTGTAAGTCCTGAGTTAGTGAAGGTGGTCAAACTGTCTCTTCTCCCTCCGCTCCTGAAGTTACCATAGTAACGGTTCACCAGTAACTGCCTCAGAGCCTCGCCCTGTGAGAGCATGCACATTAACAGTCAATCTGTGTTTGTGGGGGGGGTTGAGAGAGGCAGGGGGCAGGGGGGCGGGCCCAGTCATATGTGTAACGAGTGCAGAGTTCATGACCCCAGACCCCAGCATTGAGAGTTAAAGGGTTAGGGGTCAGAGGTCATGGCAACATACCCTTCTGTGATCCTCCTGTAGTTTTGGTGGGAGATTCACATCCACCTGCTGAGTGAGTAGAGCAGAACACTAATGCAGGGTTAGTCATCACCACCATGCAGAGTGAACACACACACACTGCATCATGCTGCTCACTGGTTAAATCATGTGTATTTAGAAGATTAGTGAAAAGCCCATGATGAGAGAGTTAGCAATCAGAAAGGAAAGATGAGATAAAGATTAAAATCTACAGAACAGGTGTGTAACGTTTACATGTTTCTACACCTGCAATAATCAAAGAACTTCTTCATTACCTTACAGTATACTCTGATCTGCAGTAGTGCTACAGGTGACACGGTGCCACAGTGGTTAGCGTTCCCCCCTCAAAGCTCCAGGGTCCATGGTTTTACACACACACACACACACACACACACACACACACACACACACCCCTAGGGGTATTTTAGCATAGTCAATCAACGTAATTATTTGTTTTTAGGAAGGGGAGGAAACTAGAAAACCTGGAGCGAACCCACATGGACATGAGGAGAACATGAGGAACTCCACACAGACAGTAACCCAGGCTGAGGGAGAACCGGGAGCTGTGATGAGACAACGCAACACACTGCACCACTGTGACATCACATCTTACAGCTAGAACCCTGACTAGGTAAAGGGCTTTAATCCTGCATCAAGAGGTGGGAAATGACCAGAGACCTGAATGATCTCAATGACCTCTTCATTTAAACAAATAAAGAATAAAATAAAAGACTGAAGTGTTTCAGTTCCGCGAGTAAAGTGACAAACTGCACCAATGATCTCCACTGAACTTTTTCAGTGCTTTCAAACACTGTATTATTAATTCAAACATTTAGGGGTAATATGTTCAAAATATTACCCCCAATAACTTCCTCACAGTCCTACACACTCACACACATTAAAAACACACACTAAACACACACTCACGTTAAATCACACACTCACATTAAAAACACACACTCAACACACTCATGTTAAAACACACACTAAACACACACTCACGTTAAAACGCACTAAACACACACGTTAACACACACACTCACGTTAAAAACACACACTAAACACAGTCATGTTAAAACACACACTAAACACACACTCACGTTAAAACACACACTAAACACAGTCATGTTAAAACACACACTAAACACACACTCACGTTAAAACACACACTAAACACACACTCACCTTAAAACACACACTAAACACAGTCATGTTAAAACACACACTAAACACACACTCACGTTAAAACACACACTAAACACACACTCACGTTAAAACACACACTAAACACACACTCACGTTAAAACACACACTAAACACACACTCACGTTAAAACACACACTAAACACACACTCACGTTAAAACACACACTAAACACAGACTAAAAGCACGACACATGACGTTCTATACAGAAAAATGGAAGTCTGATGAAAAATCTAAAGGAGAAAAGAGAAGATGAAGAAAAAAAACAACCTCAGTAACATCCATCTCATCATCATACGCCATGAGCTGCAACAGAGGAGTGAAGGATGCGTTAGTGTTAGTGAAGCACACACCTTTATTACAGGTGTTTATTACAGGTGTTTATTACAGGTGTTCATTACAGGTGTTCATTACAGCTGTTTATTGCAGGTGTTCATTGCAGTAAATGCATAAGCATGTGCTTTACAGACAAAAGCAGGCATGAAGAGTGTGAGGAAACATGCAGTGTGTGTGAGACTCTCAGCTCTGTTCACCAGTTCCACCAATCTGAAGGAGTCCGAGTTGAGATTAGACTGTTTTATTCTGATTGATTGGGTCATTAACTGATCTATAAATGTGTGTGTAAATATACGACTCAGGCTGATCATGTTTAAAGATGTTCACTAAAGTCCTCACATCTCGCCTGCTCTTACCTTCTCTCCATATCCTCGGTCTTTGGTCATCATTTCTCGGAGTGTCTGCAGAACTTTGATGCACAGACGTTCCTCGTTCTCCTCCAGCAGCTGCTTTGTGTGTTTTATCAGCCTGTTTTATACATGAACAAATACCACCGGTGTTTAAGACATGCCTACAGTGTTTTCAGACGTGTGTGTGTGTGTGTGTGTGTGTGTGTGTAAAAAGTGAACTCAGTAGTGAACAATGTTTGTTGGTGTTTGTGTAAAAGTGCGTACTTGCAGATGAATCCTCCGCTCTCACACTTGCGATGAGCTTCAGTGTGTTCAGGAAACAGTAGCTCTGGACGATGGAGAACATCCACCAACACAGACAGCTCCGCCTGGACCAGAGGCCTCAAACGCTCCTCTAACGCTGAGACTATGTCCTTCACACACACACACACTCAGAATAAACACGCCGTACAGACGTATAGACAGTGTAAAACAGGTTGCAGTGGTCACATGATCACCTGTAGCCTCTCGATGATGTTGCGGTAGTCTCTGGAGGCCGTGAGGACCGAGTCTCTCCGAGCAGCATTACGAGCAGACAGTCTCCAGCTCAGAGCTGTTTTCTGAACAATGTTGTTGGACTTGATGAACAGATTATTAACCTGACAGTCCAGATCCACTGGGATAGCAATCGCTCGCCCTTTAGCTGCAACACAGGTTTATATTATGCAGGTTTATATTAGTGTTCTTGCACATTTCATACAGTGTTTAATGTGTTTGAACCGAACTCAGGGGTTTTCTCCCCGGTCAGGTTCTTTAGGCAGGTGAAAACACAGCAGTCACACTCAGGACCAACAGCAAGGTGGTCTAGGTCTGCATCCAGGTAAATTCTACTGAGAAAGCGATTCGACTCTGAATCGACTCACTGCAGGAAATGAATCACATGCCGTGTTTTGGGTCGAAGCGGTTTTCTGTAGATGTGACAATTCATGTAGGAGTCAGTTCAGTGAATCATTTAGTCATGTAGGAGTCAGTGAATTGTTCAGTCATGTAGGAGTCAGTTCAGTGAATTGTTCAGTCACGTAGGAGTCAGTGAATCATTCAGTCATGTAGGAGTCAATGAACTGTTCAGTCATGTAGGAGTCAGTTCAGTGAATTGCTCAGTCACATAGGAGTCAGTGAATCGTTCAGTCATGTAGGAGTCAGTGAATCGTTCAGTCATGCCTGAGTGAGCTCAGCGAGTCCTGTTTGATCTGATTTGGAGATTTATATGCAGTGAAAGTATGTGTTGCACTCGGTGTGAATAATTCTAAACATGGACGTACAAGCATGTTATGAAATCATATCAAATAACAACTCATACAGCTGCATGATTAGACTGCACATCTGGAAAGACTGTGCAACTGAATTCATCTGAATGGATCGCTCTCGGACTCTTGGTCTTTCGCTGATCCGCTGTTCAGGTGTGAACACTTTTAATCCTGAACCGTTCGATATTCTACACAACGAATCAAGATCTCCTCAGCTTTCAGACAGAGTGGATTTAATGAGATGGAGGATGTGTGTTGCTGGATGAGGTCTTACCCACGTCACTCAGAACCTTTATACAGGCCTCCACACTGCCCTTCTGACTCGGGACCAGCCAGGTACAGTGATACACACGGAACACACCCTGCAGCAGCTGCACAAACACCGGCTGCCGAGTCTGAGGTACACACAAACACAAACAACCACCACAGCTCCAACCATCATCTCGAGGAGAGGATCAACAGCTGACCGTTCGATAAGCCCCGCCCTGACCAACAATCACAGCCCAGACTCCACCCACAACATCCCGATCTCTCAGCACTGTACTGACAGCCTTACACTCAGTGACGCTATAATGTTCCACAACATTAAGAATAACTAAAACTGGATAAATAATATAGTTTTTTTGATCAATAAATAATTGCAATTATTGATCATTTGCACTGGTGTAAGAGGAATAAAACACTTGGTGACGTGCTGTTATTGGAAAATAATTAACCTCAGGACGGTAGCAGAAACTCGTTTCAGACCTGGTCACTGATTATTTTCCTGTAATTGCACACCCTCAAGTGTTTTATTCATTTTGTATTTTGCTTTTCACAGTCAAAAACTGTGAGGAACATAAGTTCATTTGTTTGAACTTTGGAGGCAGCAGTAGCTCTCCAGATCTTTAAAGCTCTCTGATTGGCTGCCATCAGTGTCCGTCACCTGCAGGCTGGTGCTCTGGTCAGAAAATGGTGAGCTGAAGAAGGTGGTGACGATGCTCATGATGGTCTCAGTCACATACCGCTCCAGAACCGTGTCTGCATGCTTACGGTCACTTGTGTTGTTACACACCTGCCAAGAGGAAACAAAGGTCATGCAGAGGTCATATAGAGGTCATACAGGTCACATGGGTGTCTGACATCACAACAGAGACTTTGTTTACACCTGGTCATTTCATGCACCTTGATTTGGATTGTATTTTGATCAGATTGTAACCACTTGTAGTATATTTAAACCAGAATACACATTAATATGCAAAATAGCTCATAACTTTCTGTGTTGTTCCTCATTTTTACTTGCTTTATATATGTTTAGTGTGTTTAGTTGTCTGGGTTATGCATGTAACCCTGTTCCCTGATAAGGGAACGAGATGTTGCATAGCTTTGTCATACATTTGTCATACCAGGGCAGGCCTGTGAATTGTGTCTTCGCTTCAGATAATAGAGGCTGACGGCTCGGTTCACAGGTGCTACATATATATCACGCGACACGCTAAACTGCCACGTCAGCTGATCATGGCAGGCTTATAAATAGGCATAATTTTACACAAGCTTCAGATGCCGGTCGCGCGCAAGGGTGCTCCCACAGTGTTATGCTAAACGCAACGTCTCATTCCTTTCTCAGGGAACAGGGTTACATGTGTAACCCAGACGTTTAGCATGCTAGTGACAGGAGGAGTGTCTCTGGAGGGTGTGAGGTGGAGATTACTGATGACTGGTGATTAGCAAAATTCTTTGAAAGCAAATAAAAGATGCAGCTAATTTTATGTTAAAGTGTCTGTGTGACACATCTGTCCCAGAGTAAATTTGTTTTAATGCCAACAAATGACCCAAATACAAAAGGGAGTTCCAATACTTTAATGTTATTAAGAAAGTGAAGATGTTGAGTGCAAACTTTTCTTTTCTGGCTGAATCTGTTGGTGCTTTATTAGGCACAGCCTTAAAAATATGCAAAACATCAGCAGCAATAAATAATTATAGTTTGTAAATAATCAAAGACATATCTAAAACAGCTGCCTGTTGTGGGCGTGGCCTGTCCAGTATTTATTTTAGTTCTAATGACAAACAGTAGCAGTCCAAATATCCCGCCTACAGCCTACTATACGATTTAATAAACCTTTAAACTTTTATTTAAAATATATTCAAGTTTGATTTAAACATCATGCCTGGATTCATCAGCATTTCAGCAAAGTGAGCTAGCTGTACTAGCTACGTACACTCAGCAGAGACAAACGATCTCTGCTACTTCCTTACAAGCTTGATTTTTCTCTGTACTTGTTTAATGAGAGCTGGTATGTGACAGAAGATGAAAAATTATAAGGTTTTCTTCCATTTTTGCGGGAACTAATCACAGGTAGGAACTAAAGAAACGTCGTAGCACACGCGCCACAGGATCGGTCCGAGAATCATTCCAGACATACGCTTGGATTTGTTGCCTTCATGATTCATACCGAATTTGTATAAAATTGAAAAAATGTCAGCTTAAATGTTACGGTTGCTGAAATCATGGCTCCATGTTGCAGAGTGATGGAGAAAAGCTGAGGATCTGTTGCTTGTTAGTGTGAATGAAGATTTAATCAAAACTCGAATGAACACAGAAAGTTTAAGTCGAGTAATCCAACTGAATAAAAAACATAAGAGCTGATTATCACACACACACACACACCACCGCGAGGTTAACAGATTTAATATCAGGTGTTCAAGTGTAATGATGTGAAGTGTGTGTGCGTGTGTGTGTGTGAGGTGTAATGATGTGAGGTGTGTGTGTGTGAGGTGTAATGATGTGAAGTGTGTGTGAGGTGTAATGATGTGAGGTGTGTGTGTGTGAGGTGTAATGATGTGAAGTGTGTGTGTGTGTGTGAGGTGTAATGATGTGAAGTGTGTGTGTGTGTGAGGTGTAATGATGTGAAGTGTGTGTGTGTGTGTGTGTGTGAGGTGTAATGATGTGAGGTGTGTGTGTGTGTGTGAGGTATAATGATGTGAAGTGTGTGTGTGTGTGAGGTGTAATGATGTGAGGTGTGTGTGTGTGAGGTGTAATGATGTGAGATGTGTGTGTGTGTGTGAGGTGTAATGATGTGAAGTGTGTGTGTGTGAGGTGTAATGATGTGAAGTGTGTGTGTGTGTGTGTGTGTGTGTGTGTGTGTGTGTGTGTGTGTGTGAGGTGTAATGATGTGAGGTGTGTGTGTGTGTGTGTGAGGTGTAATGATGTGAGGTGTGTGTGTGTGAGGTGTAATGATGTGAGGTGTGTGTGTGTGTGAGGTGTAATGATGTGAAGTGTGTGTGTGTGTGTGTGAGGTGTAATGATGTGAAGTGTGTGTGTGTGTGTGTGTGTGTGTGTGTGTGTGAGGTGTAATGATGTGAGATGTGTGTGTGTGTGTGAGGTGTAATGATGTGAGGTGTGTCTGTGTGAGGTGTAATGATGTGAGGTGTGTGTGTGTGAGGTGTAATGATGTGAGGTGTGTGTGTGTGAGGTGTAATGATGTGAGGTGTGTGTGTGTGTGTGAGGTGTAATGATGTGAGATGTGTGTGTGTGTGAGGTGTAATGATGTGAGGTGTGTGTGTGTGAGGTGTAATGATGTGAGTGTGTGTGTGAGGTATAATGATGTGAGGTGTGTGTGTGTGAGGTGTAATGATGTGAGGTGTGTGTGTGTGAGGTGTAATGATGTGAGGTGTGTGTGTGTGTGAGGTGTAATGATGTGAGATGTGTGTGTGTGTGTGAGGTGGAGGTGTAATGATGTGAGATGTGTGTGTGTGTGAGGTGTAATGATGTGAGGTGTGTGTGTGTGAGGTGTAATGATGTGAGGTGTGTGTGGGGGTGAGGTGTAATGATGTGAGGTGTGTGTGTGTGAGGTGTAATGATGTGAGATGTGTGTGTGTGTGAGGTGTAATGATGTGAGGTGTGTGTGGGGGTGAGGTGTAATGATGTGAGGTGTGTGTGTGTGAGGTGTAATGATGTGAGATGTGTGTGTGTGTGAGGTGTAATGATGTGAGGTGTGTGTGTGTGAGGTGTAATGATGTGAGTGTGTGTGTGAGGTATAATGATGTGAGGTGTGTGTGTGTGTGAGGTATAATGATGTGAGGTGTGTGTGTGAGGCGTGTGAGAGTTGGGTTTTCAGGAAAGTTTAATAAAACTAAGTGAGATGAGAACGGTGAATCTGTGTAAATGTGTGTAATTACGACATTTGCAGATTATATTTCAGAAGTTTTAATAATAATAATAATAATAATAATAATAAAATGCCCTTTAAGGGCTCTTACTCTGCAGATATCCACCAGGAAATCATCAAACAGCTTCCACATGTGATTACTGGTGTAGATCTCCTTCATCTCCACCTCCGTGTCCACGTAGCAGTGATTCAGGAAGTTCACATACGCCATCTTCACCTGACACAACAAACACATTTCACTTACACATACACATACACACACACACACACACACACATACACACACACACACACACACACACACACACACACACATACACACACACACACACACACACACACACACATACACACACACACATAGGAGTTCATCCGTCGATTTCGACGAAGACCGAAGTTTCCATTTATGCCTCCATTACAGAGAAGTTTGAAATGGAGCGGCGTTTCTATGTACGTGCAAATGTCCAACAAGCCCTATGCGGGCACAAAATGTGCAGCCACAATGTGGGCAGACTGGTTGACTCCTGTGTTGGGGTATGGGCCTTTGGCTTCCGGCTTGTTTTCTGGCTTGGCGCTTCCTTCTTGCTTCGTCGATTCTTTCTTCTTCGTAGGCTGTGGTTCCTTGTTTCACGTCTCTACGCCAGGTGTTCTGATCTTGTGCAATAATTTCCCAGTTGTTATGATCGATGTTGAGGTCCTTCATGTTCATTTTCAGAGTATCCTTGAAGCGTTTCTTCTGTCCACCGCAAGATCGTAATCCAACTACAAGTTCGGCGTATAGGATGCGTTTGGGAAGGCGCGTATCCGACCAATTTGTTCCAGCATTGTGAAGATGCTGGGTAGTTTTGTTCGCTCCAGAACTTCAGTGTCTGGGATTCTGTCCTGCCATTTGATGGCGAGTATATGTCGAAGGCAATTGAGGTGGAAGTGATTCAATTTATTAGCGTGCCGTTGGTAGACAGTCCAAGTTTCCAAGCCATAGAGCATGGAGGATAAAACGATGGCCTTGTACATACAGAGCTTCACAGATAGGTTAACTCCATGTCGATTCTAAACTGATGACCTTAGACGTCCGAAAGCGCAGCTGGCTTTTGAAATCCGGAAGATCACTTCATCATCAATTAGCACACCAAGAAACGGTGCTTCCGAGATAGGTGAACTTGTCAACGGCAGATAGAAGTCGGTTGTTGACCCGCAACACAGGTTCTTTGTAGGGCGCGCCTGGAGCAGGTTGATGCTTCACAACTGTTTTGTCGGTGCTGATGGTCAGTCCGAAGTTGTCGCAGGTGGTGGAGAACAAGTCCAGGCTTCTTTGCATGTCCATCGCGGCGGTGGTATTGAGGGCACAGTGGTCGGCAAACAGCAGTTCACGCACATATTGAAAGGTAACCTTGGTCACCGCTTGAAGCCTTCGCAGATTGAACAGTTTACCGTCAGTACGGTATTGAAGTTCAATGCCAGGGTCCTCGTCCCTGTATGCATCCCACAACACGGCGGAGAACATTAGATTAAAGAGTGTTGGAGCAAGAACACATCCTTGTTTGACTCCGGTGGTGACTGAAAAGGGGTCTGATATGATGCCATTGTCGATGACGCGGGCAAGCATGCCGTCGTGAAATCCTCGGACGATGCGAATAAATTTGTCCGGGCAGCCATGTTTGTGCATAATTGTCCACAGACCTTCTCTGTTCACAGTGTCGAATGCCTTCGTGAGATCGATAAATGCAGTACATAAACTGACGTTCTACTCCTGACATTTTTCTTGCAATTGACGAACAGCGATCATGTCCACGGTGCTCAGCTCTTTTCGGAAGCCGCATTGTGTTTCAAGCAGAAGACCTGATTCCAAATGGGTGGTAAGATGGTTAAGAAGAATCCTTGCTAAAATTTTACCGGCGATAATCAGAAGTGAGATTCCTCTGTGATTGTCACAAATTTGACGATTTCCTTTCTTCTTGTATAAGTGGACGACGGTTGCGTCTTTAAAATCCTGAGGAATCCGGCCTTGCATCCAGATTTCTTGAAACAAGAGAGTCAATTGCTGGAGAAGTTGAGCGCCGGCGCTTTTGTATATCTCCGCAGCAATCGCATCGGAGCCTGGCGCCTTTCCATTTGATAGCTGGTTGACCGCTTTTTGAGTTTCTTCCATGGAAGGGAGGAGATCCAAGGAATTGTTCATGTCCACCTGTGGCAGCCTGTCCAATGCATCCACAGTGATAACCGATGGTTGGTTGAGCACATGTTGGAAGTGTTCGACCCACCGATGTAGTATTTGTGACTTTTCTGGGATGAGAGTTGACCGGTCGGCGCAGAGAAGGGGTGACGTGCCTAAAGGTTGAAGTCCATAAAGGGTTTTGATGGCATTGAAGAATTTCTTTGTTACTCCACGATCTGCAAAGCCTTGGATTTCTTCTGCTTTCTTCAGTAGCCGGGAATTCTCCATCTGTCGCAATTTACATTGCACTTCACGGCGAATATCATGGAAAGCGTTCTTCCATGCAGCTGATTTGTCCAATTGATAGGCTTTGTAGAGCTGGTGTTTCCTGTCGAGTAGTTTGGCAATATCCTCATTGTTTTCGCCAAACCAATCCTGGTCCACACGTTTCTTGGGTCCGAGAGCGTCGGTAGCAGTTGAATAGAGAGTATCACGAAGAGTCAACCACTGTTCATTAATGTTGCTATTTTGGGCTGGCATAGCATTTAAGTTAGTGTTCAGTTTGTTCTCGAAAAATGATCGAGAGTTGCTGTTGTCCAATTTGTTGACGTTCAAGCGATTGGACACCTTTTTCCCTTGCGGGCGTGTTGCCAGCTTGACCTGAAGATTCATTTTCGAGATCAGAAGTCGCTTTTCCTTCCAACATTCAGCTCCGCACATTGCCTTTGTTACGCGAACGTCCCGTCTGTTGATGCATCTGATGATGATGTAATCCAGGAGGTGCCAGTGGTGGGACCTTGGATGCATCCAAGTGGTTTTGTTCCGTAGTCGATGCAACGTGTTCGTGATAAGGAGCCGGTGTTCTCTGCAGGTTCTAAGAAGAAGGAGGCCATTGCTGTTGCAGTTGCCAATGCCATGCTTCCCTATGACTCCATTCCACATCTGGCTGTCCGATCCAACACACGTTTTGAAATCTCCAAGAATGATCAGTTTGTCCGTCTTTGGCACATTCAAGCGGATAGAGGATTAAGGTCTTTGTAGAACTTGTCCTTTGTGTCTTCTGGGTTTGACATCGTTGGCGCGTAAGCACCGATCAGTGTCGC
>NC_030426.2:28278698-28301198 GCF_001660625.3 Ictalurus punctatus | reverse complement strand
GTAACGAGAGACAGTGCTGTGGCAGAAGAGGAATAAAACAGGTCTAACACTCTTAAAACCCTAATCATGATCAATCCCACTCGGCGTTCCCGGGACACAATCCAGACTCAGACCGGATACATTCATAACTGTGATAATCCTGTTATTGTGTCGTGCTGTCTGGGAGGGAAATGTTCCCTCATCACACTGCTCTCTCTCTCACACACACACACGCACACACACACCTGAGAGCGCTGTTCTCGTCTAGACGCTCCCTCTCGAGACGCATCATCTGCACTAACGTCTGGAACGACGCACGATCATTATAGAACACCAGGACATCCTCACCTGCATTCACCAGCTTCACACACATACACACACACACAGTTATTACAGTACTCACAGACGATGTGTTAGACAGCATGCGTAAAAGAACCTCAGTGCAAATAAAAATGCAAAAATTATTATCGGGGAAAAATGCAGCAAAATGTATAGCATGCCACACACACACACACACACACACACACACACACACACACACACACTGACCTCAGCCATTACGATGTCCTGACACTTCTTGATGAACTTGTTCTCGGCTTTGACGATGGTCTGGAGGAATTTGAGGTAGTGGACGCTGCGTCCGTGCGTCTCAATGCAGTGAACAAAGTGCTGAACCACACGATCATTAATCTCACTGCACAGCTGGAAGTTATTCATGAAGATGTGCTGCATGGTCACAGCCTCTAGGATCTGACACACACACACACGCCCACACACAGCGTGGTAAAGAATATAACAGATACACTCATCGGCCACTTTAATAGGAACACCTACACCCCTGCACATTCATGCAGTTAATCTAGTCTGACATGTATCTCAGCTCTTACTCCAGGGTTGAGGAACAGGTTAATGTGTTTGTGCAGTAGAGCCTGGTTCTGCTGGTTTCCTGCACAGAAGTTCTGGAGGAACTGATGAGCGAGGGTCATGATCTCCTGCATCCACACATCCTCACCCTACACACACACACACACACACACACACACAGGCGTTTAACCCAGAGAATAAAATGCAGAGAATGGGTGACAAAACCACACACACACACACACACACACACCTTTTCATAAGGGATCTGTAGAAGCTCCAGGACCACTGAGTGAGCCCCCATGTTCCTAAGGAGACGCTGCTGTTGCTTCTTGTTCTTCCTTCCAGAGAGACACTCCATCACACACAACCTACTGAGTCTCAGGAGGATCTGCTCACACACACACACATGGCTGTAAATATGAAACAGAGCACAAAGCAAATAACACATAATACAAATAGAACAAAGCTAAAGTAAAGTAAAGATCCCAGACCCAAGGTATATACAAGCAGTTTATACAAGCTGAGTAGGCATTCTTAGCATTAGAATGAGTGTACAAACAAACATACAAACAAACAATAAATAATAAATAAATCCACTCTGACCTCCTTCATGAGTCGGTAGTTGGAGCTGCTGGTGCTCTCCACTTTGGGTTTGTGTAATCCATCAGAAATGGAGTCACTCTGTTATGCAGAAAAACAAATATTCAATCCTGTTTTATTTAAATATGTTAAATATTTTAACAACAGACATCATTACAGCTTTCCAGAAACTCTGATAGATTTAGATCATTTGTGGTGTAAGTGTTAATTTGCGAGTTCCACCTCGGGACGTTTGAGGTGTTTGCTCTGTCACACGTCACACACACGTGTCAGCATGTAAAGTTCATAAAAAGCTTCTTTACTGGTTCTGTTCTACTGTAGTGACCTTCACAAATACCTGCAGCACTCTGGACTGAGATTACAGCACAGCAGCAGCAGACCATAGCGAGTAGCTTAGCAACAAGCTAACTAGCTACCGTTAGTGATAACTGTAATGTTGATGATGAGCTTCTCGGAACAGTGATTATTACGGTCCGTGTTATAGATTGAACAGAGTGCTGTGTCTGTATATTAACTGATCTGAAGCCAATGCTGCTATAAACTCACTTAAAAGTAGAGAAGTTGGACCTTAGTCCTAGAGCGGCCATGTTGATCTGATGGGGGTTTGGATTATGGCCGAGCAAAGGGTAACACATTCATGTTACCCCGAGACATGGTAAAGCCATCCACATCTTTCTCTACCTGGGGGGGGGGGGGGGGGACAGAGCGAGACAGAGCGAGAGAGAGAAAGAGACAGAGAGGGAGAGAGAGACAGAGAGGGAGAGACAGAGACAGAGAGGGACAGAGAGAGACAGAGCGAGAGAGAGAAAGAGACAGAGAGGGAGAGAGAGACAGAGAGGGAGAGACAGAGACAGAGAGGGACAGAGAGAGACAGAGCGAGAGAGAGAAAGAGACAGAGAGGGAGAGAGAGACAGAGAGGGAGAGACAGAGACAGAGAGGGACAGAGAGAGACAGAGCGAGAGAGAGAAAGAGACAGAGAGGGAGAGAGAGACAGAGAGGGAGAGACAGAGAGACAGAGAGAGAGAGAGGGACAGAGAGGGAGAGAGAGACAGAGAGGGAGAGACAGAGAGACAGAGAGAGGGACAGAGAGGGAGAGAGGGAGAGAGTGAGACAGACAGAGAGGGAGAGAGAGAGAGACAGAGAGAGAGAGCGAGAAAGAGAGAGAGAGAGTACGCCTAGCCAATTGTATTCTGTTGGATTAGAAGCCCCTCCCACATATATTTTATGAGTCAGCTGATGTAAATGTCATAAAGTCAGTCGTACACGACACTTCAGCTCCCCAAGCCAAGGGTCACAGTTCTGGTTCTGGGCCGCAAAACATTTGTTATTGGGTCACAAGGAAAAAAGATTAGACAAAAAGCTAAATGATAATGACGCTGTTTTTAGCAGTAACTGGGTGTAAATCACATTGAATTTGGCATAATTTGTCTGTTCTGCACTTTCCCTCACTACTTCCTGTCAGAAATGTGACAACAGGAAGCTGGATCAGTCAGGTGTGTACCTGCTTCAACTCATAACGAAAAGATGAAAAAGAAATCTTCCTTCCTCATAAAATACAAGGAGTCACACCGAAATTACAGCATTTTTGGCACAACAGCTGGCCTGTGTGTGTGTGTGTGTGTGTGTGTGTGTGTGTGTGTGTGAGAGAGAGAGAGAGAGAGCTATGAAGAGACACTCTGTCTAATGGGGTAATAAATCTCCCAGTGCTCAAACACAAACCCAGTGAATTCTTTAAGCAAACAAACAAACAACAATAACAATAATAACAAAAACAACAACAACAACAACAACAACAACAACCTGTTCCACATCTACATTAAGCCAGAGTGTGGTGTAAAGATGGGGTGCAGATTTACACCAGAACATGTCGATCCTGATGTTAATGGCGTAGACGGAGATGCCTTCAACACCAACAATCTGATCTTTCTGGTCACTGATTAATACGCTAGAAATAATCTTAAATACATGACATACATCAGTTCATCTGCTGGTTCCAAGATACTTCAACATGCATCCTACACACATTCAACCACTTGCTCTTCAGATATCACAGTCAAGAGACTCCCGGTCAGACAGACAGACAGTCAGTGAGTGCAGGTTGTGGAATACTGGGATGTGTTAATCCTGTGTAAACCACTGCGTGAATAACTACGTGTGAAGGTGATCATGTGAAAGTATAAACCTGGTTGTATGTAAGTGGTGTGTTGACCTTGTGATGTGTTTCCGTGGTGATGACCTCTCCTGTGTGCAGTCCTGACTCTGACCCCTGTCTCTTATACACCCACAGCTCTGATTTCTCCACTATAGACCGCAGCTGGTCCAGATCAGCTTTAATCTGTTTATAGTTCTCCACATCCTGACTGGTGACCAGGAGCTGCACCTACACACACACACACACACACACAGTTAAAGGTCGAATTAGAACACAGTTCACTAAAAACATGACATGAGAAACATATAGAAAGTGTGTGTGTGTATGTGGGTGTGTTACCTGTTTGAAGGCCTGCAGGACCTCCTGTCTCTGGCTGAAATGTCTGAAGAGGAGGTGCAGAGCTCTGGACACTAAGGGAGGATAGTCGTGCATGGTCAGGTGGAGGAGCACCCTAAGAAATGTCCGGCCACCATGATCATCTAGATCCAGTGGGGTGTTCTCCTCACTACACACACACACACACACACACACACACACACACACACACACACACCAGGTACATGAACATTAGAGAGAGACTTACCGGTGTAATATGCTAAATTAAGGCACGTACGAGTTTTTTTATTATGATATTTTTGCCCTAAATTTTTATTTTATTTTTGTGATGATGTAATGACTTGAAGATAGATAGATAGAGTAATGATGTAATGTGATGATGTAATGATGTAATGTGATGATGTAATTATGTGATGCGATGCTGTAATGATGTGATGTGATGATGTAATGATGTGGTGCGATGCTGTGATGATGTAATGTGATGATGTAATGATGTAATGTGATGATGTAATGATGTGACGCGATGCTGTAATGATGTAATGTGATGATGTAATGATGTAATGTGATGATGTAATGATGTGATGCGATGCTGTAATGATGTAATGTGATGATGTAATGATGTGATGCGATACTGTAATGATGTAATGTTATGATGTAATGATGTGATGCGATGCTGTAATGATGTAATGTGATGATGTAATGATGTGTTGTAACGTGATGAAGTAATGATGTAATGTGATGATGTAATGATGTAATGTTATGATGTAATGATGTAATGTGATGATGTAATGATGTAATGTGATGTAATGATGTGGTGCGATGCTGTAATGATGTAATGTGATGATGTAATGATGTAATGTGATGATGTAATGATGTGATGCGATGCTGTAATGATGTAATGTGATGATGTAATGATGTGGTGCGATGCTGTAATGATGTGAAGGATGCTGTAATGTAATGTGATGATGTAATGATGTAATGTGATGATGTAATGATGTGATGCGATGCTGTAATGATGTAATGTGATGATGTAATGATGTGGTGCGATGCTGTAATGATGTGATGCGATGCTGTAATGATGTAATGTGATGATGTAATGATGTAATGTGATGATGTAATGATGTGGTGCGATGCTGTGATGATGTAATGTGATGATGTGATTATGTAATGTGATGATGTAATGATGTGATGCGATGCTGTAATGATGTAATGTGATGATGTAATGATGTGGTGCGATGCTGTAATGATGTGAAGGATGCTGTAATGTAATGTGATGATGTAATGATGTTGTGATGATGTAATGATGTAATGTGATGATGTAATGATGTGTTGTAACGTGATGAAGTAATGATGTAATGTGATGATGTAATGATGTAATGTGATGAAGTAATGATGTAATGTGATGATGTAATGATGTAATGTGATGATGTGATGTGATGATATAATATCATGATGTAATCACTTGTATATACAGTACAGTGAATAATAACATCCTAAATAATCTCACCTTCCTCCAAATATCCCCTCTGCCTGCTCCTCAATGTGCTCAAAGTCCAGTGCCCCTAAACACAGTCATTAACACACACACACACACACACACACACACACTTAAATCAAACCCAAAATCTAACCTTAAGCTCAGTAACAAACAGCAAACCTTTCAGCTCTTTAAAGTTTTTAATCAAAGCTGCAGTTTTCCTCATGTGGACCAGCCAAGCTTCCCCACAAGGTCAAGATATTCTTATTGCTCTGGTCTCCACCAGGATACATAAACACGCACACACACACACACACACACACACACACACACACATTCACTCACCCTGAACACTGGCCTGTGATTCCGGGCTGATTGACGGTTCTGTCTGTGAGTTGCTCTCATCAAACTCTCTCTTAAAGATACTCAGGAGGCACGAAATACGATAATCCAACCTCACATTCAGAATAAACTACACATACACACACACACACACACAGAGGGTGAGACAGAGAGCTTGTTAGTGATGTGTTGTGATATGATTACAGCTCTACACACCTCCAGCAATCAGAGCTTTATTCACAATCTCTATTTATTTAAAGTTTTATATATAATAATAATAATAAGAAGAAGAAGAAGAAGAATGATACAATCTTGGCCTGAATAACAGAGTTGTGTAAAATACCTGCAGTATCTCTATGATCTTCAGCTTGGTGTCCATCACCAGTATGTCCTGTTTCTGAGGTTCTGCTTGAGCTTTCACAGAGTCTCGGTCTGGAGAATTACGGCTTGTGGCGGGCAGGAAGCCGCTTCCTCTCAGGACAACCTGAGTCATCAGTTCACCCACACCGTGGATGGACCGCATTACGTTACTGCCTGCACATACACACACACACACACACACACACACACACACATTTACATTTATGGAATGTGGCAGATCCTTGTCCAGAGCAACTTTCAGAAGTGTTTTGAAGTCTATCAATAAATACACCCTGAAACTGGGTCACTAGGTCATGGACTAAGAATACCATCAGTCTAAAAACTCCTTTTTGGAGGTAATATAGTAAGAAAAGTACACAGACAACATAATTTAAAAAATTAAAGTACTAGTTTCAGTACTTTAGGAAGAGGCAGATCTTTAGACGTGGTTTGAAGACCGCCAGTGACTCAGCTGTTCGGACAACTAGGGGAAGTTCATTCCACCACCGAGGTGCAGAACAGAGAAGAGTATTGATGCAGGTCTTCCTTGTGTGCTGAGAGATGGTGTGACCATTCGAGCGGTGCTAGAGGATTGGAGGGAGTGTGGTGAGTGCTGGGTGTGATATATGCTTTGAGGTAAGTGGGTGCTGCTCCATTTTTGACTTTGTAGGCAAGTATCAGTGGTTTAAATCTGATGCAGGCAGCTACAGGAAGCCAGTGGAGGGAATGTAGCCGTGTGGTGGTATGGGAAAACTTAGGAAGGTTGAAAACAAGTTGCGCAGCTGCATTCTGGATCAGTTGCAGAGGTCTAATGGAGCTCAGAGACAGAACTGCCAGAAGAGAGGTGCAGTAGTCCGGTCTCAAAATGACAACAGACTGAACAAGCACCTGTGAGTATAGAAATGGACGAATCCTTCTGGTGTTGTAAAGGAGAAATCGACATGAGTGTGTCAGATTAACAGTGTGAGAAAAGAAGGACAGTTGATTGTCCATGGTTACTCAAAGGTTGTGTGCAGTAACTGAACGTGGGATCAGAGAGTTGTCCATGGAGATCACAAGATCCTGATATGGTGATGAATCACCTGGGATGAACAGCAGTTCAGTTTCTGCTGATGAGCTGCCATCCATGATGAGATGTCTTGCAGACATGCTGAGATCTGAGCAGAAACAAGAGGATCTAAGTGAGGGAAGGAGAGGATGAGTTGAGCGTCATCTGCATAGCAGTGGTATGAGAACCCATGGGAGGATATGACCTCACCATTAGACTGAGTATAGAGTGAGAACAGAAAAGGACCAAGTACTGAGCCTTGTGGGACACGAGTGGAGAGTCTGCGGGGAGCAGATGTGGATCTCCTCCACGTCACTTGATATGACTGAGCTTCCAGGCCATGCTGCCAACCACTGCCATGCTGCACCATGAATTCCGAGACTCATGAGGGGGGACAAGAGTCTTGTGGTTAATTGTGTCAAATGCTGCTGAAAGGTCGAAGAGGATGAGGACTGAGGACAGTTTGGATGATCTAGCAGCATGGAGCTTCTCAGTGATGGCCAAAAGGTCTCTGTGGAATGTGCTACTTTGAAGCCGGACTGGTCAGGGGGAACAGTGACGCTAATGTTACCTCACATTAACACTCGAAATTACTTTACTGTTGGGGAAAATTATTCAGTGTGATTGATGTTGAAAGAATCCACTTTGATGCACAAAATTTCACCATCAGAGGGTTTTTTTTAAATTATGTATTATATACTGATTGGTTGAAAAATATCTTTTCTTGAAGTACAGTGCCACTGACTGACCTTCTGTTGTAACTACAATATTTCCCCATAACATTACATCTTTATTCGATATAAATACACTCACAATGCTGTTTGGGTGGAATATTACATATATAAATATAACATTATGAAATAATCCATCATATTTGTCATTTTAAAAATGTTGGACATTTAGGAGGGGGGAGTAAATTAACAGCATGAAGAAGTACAGTGAGCACACATTACCTGGAGGTCCTGACTGCTGAAGCTTTTTGTGGTCTCGTGACCGGTTATCATGACGGTTATCTCCTCCTGAACAGTGACGAACAAACACACGTGTGCGTTTTGTTTCTGATCCAGTCCTGTCTCCGCCCCGACCCTAACATCTGCCTTGACCCATAACATCCACCCCAACCCGTAACATCTGCCTCGACACGTAATATTCGCCCCAACCAATAAACATCCGTCCCTGACCCGTAGCATCCACCCCCGACCCGTAACATCCGCCTCGACCCTTAACATTCCCCCCTGACCAGTAACATCCGCCCCTGACCCGTAACATCCACCCCGACTCGTAACATCCGCCTCGACCCGTAACATTCACTCCTGACCCGTAACATCCACCCCTGACCAGTAACATCCACCCCAACCAGTAACATCCACCCCGACCCGTAACATCCGCCTCGACCTGTAACATTCACTCCTGACCAGTAACATCCCCCCCTGACCAGTAACATCCACCCCAACCAGTAACATCCACCCCGACCCGTAACATCCGCCTCGACCTGTAACATTCACTCCTGACCAGTAACATCCCCCCCGATCCGTAACATCTACCACGACCTGTAACATCCACCCCCGACCAGTAACATCTGCCCCTGACCCGTAACATCCGCCCCTGACCAGTAACATCTGCCCCTGACCCGTAACATCCGCCCCTGACCGGTAACATCCGCGCCTGACCCGTAACATCCACCACTGACCAGTAACATCCGCCCCTGACCCGTAACATCCACCCCGACTCGTAACATCTGCCTCGACCCGTAACATTCGCTCCTGACCAGTAACATCCCCCCCGACCCGTAACATCCACCCCGACCAGTAACATCCCCCCCTGAGCTGTAACATCCGCCCCTGATCAGTAACAACGGCCCCTGACCCGTAACATCCACCCCGACCTGTAACATCCACCCCTGACCAGTAACATCTGCCACTGACCGGTAACATCCGCCTCGACCCGTAACATTCACTCTTGACCAGTAACATTCCCCCCGACCCGTAACATTCACTCCTGAACAGTAACATCCGCCTCGACCCGTAACATCCAACCCAACCAGTAACATCTGCCCCTGACCCGTAACATCCCCCCGACCAGTAACATCCCCCCCGATCCGTAACACCCACCCCGACCAGTAACATCCCCCCCGACCCGTAACATCCGCCCCTGACCAGTAACATCTGCCCCTGACCCGTAACATCCACCCCGACCCATAATATCCGCCCCTGACCAGTAACATCCGCCCCTGACCGGTAACATCCACCCCTGACCAGTAACATCCACCCCGACCCGTCACTGGTTTGTTACACAAAACATTTTAATTGCTTTAAAGTTTAAGAGTAACACATGGGGACATGCTGTTAATCAGCTTCAGGTGGTAACGGTAACTCCAGATCACAACAGGTCGTATCACACCACCCTTTCATGGATTATTTTCACACAGGAACAAGTCAAGAACAAAGTCAGAGTTCCCATGTTGCATAATAATTTAATAATCGTGCATCATAACCGAACAGCGCTGTGAGATGTTTAAAGTTCACAGATCCTGTGTTGTTTTATTAAAGGGTCCGAAGTGACGGAGTTAAATCCCAGCTGTGCACAGGAAGAGATTTTCCTTCAGCGTTATGTAATTCAGGTTTTTTTCACCTCAACATGTTTAGATGTTTTACAGGTCTCACCTTTTCCTGGCTCTCGGTCCAGTTTGACGGAGAAGGATGCGCTGACGTGGACACAGTCCAGGATGGCCAGCAGGATCTTGGTCAGCCGGAGCAGGTCACTGAAGTTATAGAAGCCAAAGTAGATGAGATTCCTGGCCAGGTTCACCACCTGAGAGGAGCAGCAGGAAGATCAGTGCTCATAATGCTTTGTATCACGTAAATGGGTGTTTGATGTAAAAATAAAGAAACACACCTCAAATGTGAGTTTATTTTTCTCTTTGTCTGAAAAAGGGAAACTCTGGCACACGACGTCACGCAGGTAATTCTCCACAAACTCCATGGTATGGGAAAACTTCTCCTTCACCTCGTCACGTGTCATCCCGTCATTATCATAACTGAAAGGAGAAAACAAGCACAGCGCTGACGGGCTGCAGTGCATGATGTCACGGAGCTGTTTGGGTGAAAGCGATTTGGCCGTTTGACTCACTCATCGATGGAGATCTGGGATGGGATCTCGGACCACAGGCGGGCATATTTGACGGGCGTGACCTGTTCCTGGGGGTCACGGTCCACATGCATGTGCAACATCATACGGCAGAAAGAGGCTCGGAGGTCAAAGGGCAAATCTTCATCCGACATGCAGCGTAATATCAGATCCACATCCAGCTGAGCCGAGATCTTATTGATAGCCAAATACTGACGATCCAGACACATCCGAGCAAACAAGTTCAACTGGTACCTGATACACACACACACACACACACACATTACAATACCACATATGGCTGCAAGCAGTAATCTGTGGGGTCCAAGCACCCTTGGCAGATAGTAACCCCATTGGCCAGTTCTTCCATAGTACTTGGTCCCCTAATAATGTGTGTGTACCTGTAATAGCTGATCACCTCCTGGTCCTCAGCGTGTCCCTCTTTGGCATCCTGAGCGAGTTCTCTGATGCTTTTACTCTTTACCTCTCCACTGCTGTCCTTCCAGAACAACCAAACCTCCTCCTCATCCTCCTCTTCCTCCTCTGCACTCTCCCCCAGCACCGCCCCTGCCACCTCGAACCGCGACAGCACTAACCTGACACACACACACACACACACACACACACACAAACAACCTGATATAGAATGTATAATTCAACACATGTCTATTTAACGCCACACTAATCACTGTATTAATAAATCAGCCATCTTGGAGCGTCTTTATACTGCAGAAAAAGAAGAGAAAGAAAAGACCTCTTTTCCCAAAACATTTAACTCTTTACCCATCTTTACTGACATGTCAGTGCAGACGGGATAAATATATATCATTTATATCAACTTGATCTGGAGTTATTGCTAATGCTCAGTTTAAAGAAGGGAAAATACTCCATAATCTTGTCATAAAAAACTAATCCCGTCTGCATAGGGCTTTAGAAAGACATTTTTGAGAATGAGCATGCCACAGTAAAATGGTTATTGGATGGCAGATGCTTAAGAAAGACAGTGATTTATAATAATGTGTACTGTTCATAGTTAAAGGTGTATGTGAGGATCTGTAATGAGTCTGAGGGTAGTGCTGTAAGCAGTACTTGGTCTCAATGAGGATGTCGGAGTTGGCTGGATCCAGCACCGCGTTACAGATCAGCTCCTGTGTCACAGGAATGGATTTGCTCATGGAGACACACAGATCCGATAAATAATCCAGGAACCTGAACACACACAATCACTTGGGTAACTACCAGGGTCACGCAACACACATTCCTGCTCAATCAGTTAGACTTAAAACATAAAATCTAAACATACTGAACAAAAACTGGATGAACTGGATCACTTTATCAGCTCCACCCTCAAACAGGTCACATGCACACACGCACACGCACACACACACACACACACCTGGGCTCTCTGTTTTTGCGAACAAGACTGACGAAGGTGTCGATCTCAGCAGCAGTGATGTGTTTCTCCAGCAGTTTGCGGTTGTTGTGCAGCAGAGCCGTGATGGTGTCTTCGGCCAACACGTCATAACCAATCTGCTTCTGCATGAAGCGGAACTGCTTCGCTATGTACTCCTGCACACACACACACACACACACACACAGCTTATTTACCATATACCACTTTTAACAAGCAGTTACTGAGACTAAATGGAGTCATTGCTGTGGGCGGAGCCTCTGAAACTGAGAGTAGACGAGTGTTAGCTGTGGGCGGAGCCTCTGAAACTGAGAGTAGACGAGTGTTAGCTGTGGGTGGAGCCTCTGAAACTGAGAGTAGACGAGTGTTAGCTGTGGGCGGAGCCTCTGAGACTGAGAGTAGACGAGTGTTATCTGTGGGCGGAGCCTCTGAAACTGAGAGTAGAAGAGTGTTAGCTGTGGGCGGAGCCTCTGATACTGAGAGTAGATGAGTGTTAGCTGTGGGCGGAGCCTCTGAGACTGAGACTAGACGAGTCTTATGGAATGCTGGTGGTACCTGGTTTTTGCGGTAGTCCTGCTGTGAATGACGCAGAACTCTGTAGCAGAGGCGGCAGATATGGCGGAAGGGGGCATGGCGCTGGTCTGCCAGCTCCTCTAATCGCAGCATGGGACCATCACCGCTGTCAGTGAATGGGGCCTGCAGGAGCTTGAAGATCTGATCAAACCCAGGACAGAGACATCAGAAATGAGAAGAAAGGCATGATGGGAAGGTTTTATTTCCTTTATTTATTTCTTATACCTGTCTACCAGAAACATGAAATACAGATGAAACAAGATGTATGTTAAGGATTACTGTGACTACATGGTGATTGAATTTTAAGTTTTTTGACAGTGTAAAAGTGTAAATGTAAAATATCAAATATTGACATTTGGAAGACAATAATCACTGTTTAACCCTCGACTCAGTGGAGTTTACCTGTTTGAGGATGTTCTGCTCCCTCATGAGTTTCTGTCTCTCTCTGTTGGGTTTGTTCACGGTGATCTCCAGGACATCCTGAGCGCTGTTGGGAATGTCCACCACGAAATAAACCAGGTCCTCCAGCAGCTTCGTCACCGCCCTGAGGGTGTGATCACAGAGCAGTGAATACGACCAGTGAGCCATTAAAGTGAAAACACAACCATACTTGAAGACATTTTCACCTGAGGAACACTATCTCAACCTGAACACTTAACAGACACCTCCTCACCTTATCACCTCCTCTTAGTAATATTACTGTCAGGGATTTTTCTGTGTTTTTCTGTGTTGTTCTTACTTAACAAACCTACAAAACTATTTTAAACACAGAGTTAAAAGTTGGAATTTATCAGGAAACACCAGTGTGGAAGTGGAAGGACAGACGGGTGTAGGACCGGAAGGACAGACGGGTGTAGGAGCAGAAGGACAAATGGTGTAGGAGTGGAAGGACTGACGGGTGTAGGAGTGGAAGGACCGACGGGTGTACGAGCGGAAGGACAGACGGGTGTAGGAAGAGAAGGACAGACGGTGTAGGAGCTTAAGGACAGACGGGCGTAGGACCGTAAGGAGAGACGGGTGTAGGAGCGGAAAGACAGATGGGTGTACGACCGGAAGGACAGACGGGTGTAGGAGCGGAAGGACAGACGTTGTAGGAGAGGAAGGATGGACGGGTGTAGGAGCGGAAGGACAGACGGGTGTAGGAGCGGAAGGATAGACATGCGTACGAGAGGAAGGACAGACGGGTGTAAGAGCGGAAGGACAGACGGGTGTAAGAGCGGAAGGACAGACAGACAGGTGGAGTTTGTACCTCCTCTCATTCTGAGTGATGGTGCCCTTCTCCAGTTTGCCAGCGATGGAGGCCAAAACTTTACTGGCATCATTGGCGAAATCCAGATCTCGGACCTCGGCCGGAGACACCGGCACTATAGCGAACGCTTCCTTATCCTCCTTCAGC
Organism: Ictalurus punctatus; assembly: GCF_001660625.3. Classification (NCBI taxonomy): domain Eukaryota; kingdom Metazoa; phylum Chordata; class Actinopteri; order Siluriformes; family Ictaluridae; genus Ictalurus; species Ictalurus punctatus. Next base: position 28,287,534 of record NC_030426.2, on the reverse strand, counting down.
GGAGACGTCCCGATCTAATCAAGCAACAACACACAGGTCTCGTTATTAACCAGCTCAGTCCTTCTGTTCGTACACCCGTCTGTCTCCTTATTAACCAGCTCACAGTTCAGTTATTTCACTCATTAACGTGTGATGATGTAAACTTGTCATATTTAACTCCAATTCTGCAGCAGTCGAATTAACACTGCCTTCACACTCGTAGGTGACAAAGTGTGTGTGTGTGTGTGTGCATGGGGGTGTGTGAGACACAGAGCTGCGATTTCAGTCACATTTAAATTGAGATTTTTTATATAAGGGCAAAAGGTGGATTGAATGATTCCTCAATCCTGTGGCATGTGGTCCGACATTTCTTCAGTTCCCCACTAACCCAAACCCTAACCCTAAAGTCTAACCCTCTAACCCTAACCTTAACCCTAATCCCTAACCCCTTAACCCTAACCTTAACCCTAACCCTAAAACCTAACCCTAACCCTAACCGCTAACCCAAACCCTAACCCAATAACCTTAACCCTAATCCCTATCCCACTAACCCTAACCTTAACCCTAACCTTAACTCTAATCCCTAACCCCCTAACCCTAATCTCTAACCCCCAACCCTAATCTCTAACCCCCTAACCCTAACCTTAACCCTAATCCTTAACCAACTAACCTTAACCCTAATCCCTATCCCACTAACCTTAACCTTAATCCCTAACCAACTAACCCTAATCCTATCTGCAATCATTTCACATTTATTTACTGCTGAAAACATGGAAGGAAAATCTGGTTCTGTTTAGGTCAGTAAAGTTTCAGCTGGTGTTCGTGTCTCCACTCCATTTTCCATTAAATATTATGTACAGTAGCACTACTTGTAGTGTTCTCAGCTTGAGATATCACTTTGCTTGTATTTCCTCATTTGTACTTCGCACACACACACGCACACGCACACACACACACACACACATACATACAGTAACTCACCCTCAGCATGACAGGTTTCTCCTCCTCCTTGTCTATGGGGTGGTTGGTGCTGTGGACCCATGTGTTCGTACAGAGGTGTCTGAGCCTCACATATGAGTTCCTAACACACACACACACACACACACACACACACACACACAAACACATAATCATGCTACCATTAGTTAACCTAGTTCAGTAATTAGGAAGCCATTAATAAATAAATGTATTATTTTATTTAGTAAAATATTCAATTAATAAAACTGTATGTGTTTAATCTGTTAATAAAGTTGTATACTAAAGTGTTTACGCTCATGTATTAATTATTGAACAGTTAAATAACTTCACTTTGATACTAGACTTAAAGTTAAAACTATCACGAGGTTCATGAGTCTATAGTACACAGCTATAGAAGGGGTGTATTTATTTATAATCGCACTGTCACAGCGCGGTCCAATCAGAACTCAAATTCCCAAGATGCAATGCTCACTTCTCAGGCACGCATGCGCTCACCATCCCCGGAGTTCTGATCAGACACACCTGGCACCAATCACACACACACACACTAGTACTTAGGAAGGACATCCACCCGGGATCTGCGCGAAGTATACGCTCAGTAACTTAGTTTGCTGCGTTACCAAGCTCTTCTAGTTCATTGTTTCTTATGATCTTCGACCCTCGCTTCTCGTCTCGACTACGTTATCTGGATATCCCCATTTGGATTGTTCGCCCGATCGCTTGACCCTTGCTGACTCTACGACTACGCTTCCGGAACTTCCCGACTCTACTCGGTTCACTCGCCTCCCGCGCCTGCTTCCGTACCATCTCAAGGTTCGTGACATGCACTATCCGCTGTCACCCAGATGAGGACGGTTTCTTCCTCATATCGTCTCAGGGAGTTTGTTCTCACCACCATCACCTCCGCTGCTCATTAGGGATCTAAATCTGTATTTGATTTCTGTAAAGCTGTTTGGTTTGTTAAAAGTGTTATATAAATAAAATAAAACTGACCTGCTATTATGCTTATAACACACACCCTCACTCTGCAGTCCTCAGAGGTAAATAGCGAGCTCACTCCCTAACTCCACAATTTCTGAGAGGATTAAAACCTGTAAAATGTGTACTCAACCTTTTACTTTGAGAACAGTAAAATCACTTCCTCAGTCCCTCCATTACGCAAAAACAAAACAAAACAAAACAAGAAAACGCCACAATATTCAGAACAGCTGCGCTATTTCAAAATAACCGCAGATTTTCCACAGATTCGGGCCGAGACGCGTCGAGTGACATCATCATTCAGCCAAAACCCTCTTCCACTGACGTGCACTGAACACCAGTACAGCTAAATAACAGCATGCACGACTATTTCATGCGATTTTGATTTCGCTAATTTGATTCATTTTCCTCAACAATAAAAAAAAACAGAAAAAACGTGCACTGCAATTTTGTTTTAAAAACCGCAGCGAAAATTGAGAATTTCTGGCCAAAAATTTCTGTGAAATCTGTACAGACTGATTTATAATAGAAATAAAGTAAATAAAATTGTATTTAATCATAACACCAAGAGTTGTTTTAATGTAACTTTTGAATATTAATTTTTGAAGTGAGATAATAAGTGCTGTAAACATGGCTGAATGGGTGGATGGATGGATGGATGGATGTGTGGGTGGATGGGTGGATGGACGGATGTGTGGATGGGTGGATGTGTGGATGGATGGATGGATGGGTAGATGGGTTGGTGGATGGATGTATACATAAAATGGAAGCGAAGAGAATGAATACAGCAGTGAGTAACGGGTGTTTGAGGGAAATTTAAAAAGAGATATTTACTTTTGGAAAGATGGTGAAGAAGAAAACTGTATATTGAAGTAAACACAGTGAAATGTCTGTAGTTTGTTACGGTACAGAAGTAGATCTCAGTAAATGGTACGGTCTGCATGTACCTGGGCACCAGTGAGTCCCCCCCTCTCAGAGTGGTAGGGTCCAACTCAAAGATGGAGGAAATGTCATTGCCATCAGGAACAGACACCAGCGTGTACATCACCTTATCCTGCACGTTCCGTACACGGACTCGCATCACTTCCTGTTCAGAGTCCAACTGCAACATATCACATATCATCTCAGTATAACTGTAAATATTGTTATTAACCTGCTGAATGAATGATGGATATTTTATAGAAAATTAAGAACATTAAGGTGTAATATATGAAAAGCTCTAGGAGTTCAGCAAATTAATGTAGTTATACAGACACACACACACTCTTACAGAGGAGCGGGACTCAAGACATTCCTCCTCATAGTCAGGGTTTATCTGGTGAAGAACAGGAGCAGAAACAGAATGTTTATTTAGAGATTGTGAAGGTTTTTATGGAAATAATATCAGAGTCATTTTAATTGAAATCATTTGCAGTGTGAGATTTTACGGAGACTTTACTGAGACTCCGTGAGTAAAAAGGTAAGATAGTAATTAGTCTCCTGTAGGTAGACTACGCTGTATTTTATCTTCTATAAAACCAGCAGTATAAATAACCACAGGTAATATACACTCACAGGTCGCTTTATTAGGAACACCTGTACACCTGCTCATTGGTGTAATTATCCAGTTGATCACGTGTCAGCAGCACAGTGTATAAAATCACACAGATACAGCACAAGAGTTTCAGTTCACATCAAACATCAGAGTGGGAAAAACATCTCAGTGGCTTTGACCGTAGTATGGATCTCCTGGGATTTCCACACACAACAGTCTGTAGAGTTTACCCAGTGTGGTGCGAAAAACAAAAAAACATCCAGTGAGTGTCAGTTCTGTGTGGAGAGTGGTGCTATGGATGAGAGACGTCAGAGGACAACGTCCAGACTGCTTCAAGGTGCCAGGAAAGTCTGTCACACCACACATCTCAAATGAATGTTTCCAAAACCTTGTGGAATCCACACCATAAATACCTGAGGCTGTTCTGAGGGAAAATCTCACCTCGTGGAGTTGCAATGATCATGAGAACAGTGAGGAATCAGCCCAGAACTACACGGGAGGATCTCGTCAATGATCTCAAGGCAGCTGGGACCATAGTCACCAAGAAAACAATTGGTAACACACTACGCCGCGAAGGACTGAAATCCTGCAGCGCCCGCAAGGTCCCCCTGCTCAAGAAAGCACATATACATGCCCATCTGAAGTTTGCCAATGAACATCTGAATGATTCAGAGGACAACTGGGTGAAAGTGTTGTGGTCAGATGAGACCAAAATGGAGCTCTTTGGCATCAACTCAACTCGCCGTGTTTGGAGGAGGAGGAATTCTGCCTATGACCCAAAGAACACCATCCCCACCGTCAAACATGGAGGTGGAAACATTATGCTTTGGGGGTGTTTTTCTGCTAAGGGGACAGGACAACTTCACCGCATCAAAGAGACGATGGACGGGGCCATGTACCGTCAAATCTTGGGTGAGAACCTCCTTCCCTCAGCCAGGGCATTGAAAATAACTCGTGGATGGGTATTCCAGCATGACAATGACCCAAAACACATGGCCAAGGCAACAAAGGAGTGGCTCAAGAAGAAGCACATTAAGGTCCTGGAGCAGCCTAGCCAGTCTGCAGACCTTAATCCCATAGAAAATCTGTGGAAGGAGCTGAAGGTTCGAGTTGCCAAACATCAGCCTCGAAACCTTAATGACTTGGAGAAGATCTGCAAAGAGGAGTGGGACAAAATCCCTCCTGAGGTGTGTGCAAACCTGGTGGCCAACTACAAGAAACGTCTGTGATTGCCAACAAGGGTTTTGCCACCAAGTACTAAGTCATGTTTTGCAGAGGGGTCAAATACTTATTTCCCTCATTAAAATGCAAATCAATTTATAACATTTTTGACATGCGTTTTTCTGGATTATTTTTGTTGTTATTCTGTCTCTCAATGTTCAAATAAATCTACCATTAAAATTATAGAATGATCATTTCTTTGTCAGTGGGCAAACGTACAAAATCAGCAGGGGATCAAATACTTTTTTCCCTCACTGTATAACCCCGCAATGTCTGATTACTCAGCTGTCATGGGGAGTGAGCAGCACGGCTATTTAGCAATGCCAAAGGTGGAGGAGGCGCTTGCGAGCCACCTCTCTCCATCAACGGCAGGTAATTTAGGGAGGCCAACTTTACCTTCTAAGCCATGTAAGGCCACCACGGTGTTGGTGGGAAAAGCCTATGCGGCAGCAGGTCTTGCTTGTGCCTGCATACAATGGCAGTGTTTCAGGCCTACCAAGCAGACCTGCTGAGTGAGCTAGATACTGGGGAGGGAATTGGGCCCGAGGCAGTGGCAGAGCTGTGCCGCGCCACAGATTTATCTCTCCGGGCGACCAAACAAACGGCCCGTCATATCAGCCGTTCAATGGGTAGCCTGGTTGTGGCGGAGAGGCTCCTATGGCTCAACCTCTCAGGAATGGGGGACAAAGATAAGGTCTCCTTGCTGATCGCCCCTGTAAAACCTTCCGGCCTGTTTGGCGGCGCGGTTAATGTCATCGCCGACAGGTTTCGTGAGGCAAAACAGCAAAGGTGGCCTTCAGCCAGTTCCTTCCCCGTCGTGTCGAGTTCGCACGGGCCTCCATGAGTGGAGCCCGGGCCAGCGCTAGTGCGAGGGAGACGCAGAAGACGAGTGCGGCAGCCCGTCTCCCCCCATAAAAAGCCAGGGGGACCAGCCGGCCACAGCCACAGCCTGCTAAGAGGCCTGATCTAAGAATGATCATAAAAGCAAAGCTGGCAAGGAAGGAACAGTCCTGATCGGCCACGGAGGGACGTATCAGGGGGCATAAGGTTGCTAGGGCAGTTAGCCCCCAGTGCTACTGTAGGGCCTGCCCTGGCCAAGGCCATCCCACGTTTTCAGTCTTCTCTGGTCAGCGAGCTGTCACAGGGTGACGGAAATCTGATGCTTTCCCGCCAACGAAATGTGGAAAAGCTAACATCACTGAAAGACCATTTGGCAGCGTGGAAACTACTGCCAAATGTGTCTCCATGGGTTCTGTCTATCATAGAAAAGGGTTACCAGGTCCAGTTCAGAGCTTGACCCCCCTTGTTCAGAGGTGTGCTCACCACAGTTGTCAGCACAGAGCAGAGCCCAATGTTAGCACAGGAAGTAAGTTCAATTTTGGACAAAGGGGCCATAGAACATGTACCCCATTCCCTAAGGGAAGGAGGTTTTTACAGCCGTTATTTCCTGGTCCACAAAAAGATGGGAGTATGCGGCCAATTTTAGATCTGCGTCATCTGAACCGTACTCTTCGGACATACAGGTTCAAGATGCTGACGCTCAAACTTATTGTGCCACAGATTCACTCCGAGGACTGGTTTGTGACGATAGATCTGAAAGATGCATATTTCCACATAGGAATATCGCCCAGTCACAGGAAGTTCCTGAGGTTTGTGTTTGGAGAAAACACATACCAATTTCGGGTTCTTCCCTTCGGGCTAGCTTTATCCCCTCGCACCTTCACAAAGTGCATGGATGCTGCTCTGGCTCCCTTGCGACTCCAGGGCATCCGTGTACTAAACTACCTGGACGACTGGTTAATTCTAGTACGATCCAGGGAACAGGCGGTTCAACATCGAGATGTTGTTCTCGCCCACATGAGGAGCTTGGGGCTCAGGTTGAACCTCAAGAAAAGTATGCTTTCTCCAGTGCAGAGAACAACTTTTCTAAGGGTTATATGGGATTCTACTACAATGAGGGTTTTTCTATCCCCAACACATGTAGGATCAATCCTATCAACTTTGAGCAAGATAAAGCTAGGTCTGGGCATCCCCTCCAGTCTCTAAGAGAGACTGTTGGGCCTTATGGCAGCAGCAGCCAACGTCATACCGTTGGGCCTATTGCACATGAGACTGTTTCTGTGTTTGGCTGAAAAGTCGGGGGTTTCATCCGAGGATGAAACCTCTGAGAGTAATCAGTGTCACGGGGCGATGCCTACGTGCTCTGAGTATTTGGAGGTGCCCGCAGTTTTTAGCCTCGGGTCACACTCTAGGGGCATCTCCTTACCGCAAAACGGTAATGACAGCTTTAAAATGACTGCCCAGATCACGGTCTTTGGAGCGGCCCTCATCTGGAGTGGCATATAAATTGCCTAGAGATGCGGGCCGTATTCCTAGCACTGAAATTCTTTCTTCCTCAGTTGAGAGGTCACCATGTGCTAGTTGTGTCAGACAACACAACGGTGGTCTCATATATCAACCACCAGGGAGGGTTATGTTCACGCCCCCTGTTCAGGCAGGCGCAACTGATCCTTCTCTGGGCAGAGGGAAAGTTCTTGTCAGTGAGTGCAATGTACATTCCGCGCAGACATCCTGTCGAGTCAGGGGCTGAAGCCCAGGGGTTGGAGGCTCCATCCACAAGTGGTGGAGTCCGTATGGCGGAGTTTCGGACAAGCGGAAGTGGATGTGTTCACCTCCGAGGAGACAACACACTGCCCACTGTGGTTCTCCTGCACCATTGAGGCTGGACACCATGTTACACACGTGGCCTCGGTCACGTCTATATGCTTTCCCCCCGATCGCTCAGCTCCCACAAGTTCTAGCGAGAGTTTGCCAAGACTGTCTACGTCTGTTGCTAGTAGCACCTTATTGGCCAGCTCGAATATGGTTCTCAGAGATAATTTTCCTGCTCGACGGCACTCCTTGGGAGATTCCCATCCGCAGGGATCTACTGTCTCAAGCCGGAGGGCTGATTTATCACCCTCGGCCAGAACTATGGAAACTGTGGGACTGGCCCCTGAGGGGCACCAGCTCATAGATTCTGGTCTCACAACTGAGGTTGTAGAGACCATGTTAAATGGTAGAGCACCATCCACAAGAAAATTGTATGTGCTCAAGTGGCGGCTTTTTGTCTTGTGGTGTGAGGACTGTCAGCTAGACCCAGTGAACTGTGCAATAGCTACAGCCCTGGGGTTCTTACAAGAACGTTTCTCAGCAGGGTTGGCTCCTTCTACAATCAGGGTTTACGTGGCTGCCGTTTTGGCCAGCCACGCCCCTGTTGATGGAGCTTCTTTGGGGCAACATCCTCTAACTTCGAGGTTCATGCGCGGTGTCAGACGGCTGAGGCCCATCTGCAGGCCGCACATACCTTCCTGGGACCTTTCTGTGGTCTTGGAAGGTCTGTCAGTGGCCCCATTTGAGCCCTTAGAGTCAGCCTCTGAGAAGCTTCTGACTCTAAAGGTAGCTCTTCTACTGGCCCTGACATCTCTCAAGCGAGTGGGAGATCTACAAGCTCTCTCTGTTGCCCCTTCCTGCCTTGACTTTGCCCCTGGATTAGCCAAGGTCTTCCTGCATCCTAGGCTGGATTATATTCCTAAAGTGCCTACATCGGTTGCCCACCCTGTGGTGTTGCAGGCCTTCTGCTCTCCTCCGTTCCTCACACCGGAACAAGAGAGGATGCACCTGCTGTGTCCAGTAAGGGCTCTCTGTACTTACATCCACCGCTTCGGCCAGTGGCGTAAGTCGGAGCAGCTGTTCGTCTGCTTTGGCGGCGACAGTAGAGGTGATGCTGTGTCAAAGCAGCGCCTCTCTAATTGGATACTGGAAGCAATCTCTATGGCTTACGAGGCACGCGGTCTCACCACGCCTCTGGGCATAAGAGCTCAATTGCTTAATTGCCACGTCACCTGATCATGGCAGGCCTATAAGTAGAGGCATGATTTTATACAAGCTTCAGATACCAGTCACGCGCGCAAGGGCGCCTCCATATTGTTATGCTAAATGCAACGTCTCGTTTCCTTCTCAGGGAACAGGGTTACATGCGTAACCCCGACGTTCTATCCTGTATGGTGTTCCTAAAAAACTGGCAGGTGAGTGTATACACTGTCCAAACTGAGGACTTTTCTTTGCAATAAAGACGTCCTGGAGGCTCGCACTTTTCTCCTGTCT
>NC_030426.2:28246198-28268698 GCF_001660625.3 Ictalurus punctatus | reverse complement strand
ACACAAACACACTCCATATACAAGTACTCAGTGTCACCAGCAGATGCCCCTAGAGTAACACTGTTAAGTATACGGCTGTAATAAACACACACACACACACAGCCTCCTCCAAACACACACATACACATTTCAACATGAAGAGCTGTAATTTACTGAAGCCCACACTCACTGTACAGACGGACTTTTGTGTTGTGTTTGTTTTTGTTTCCGCAGCAACATTTTCACATCGGGCTTTTCTCTGTCCAGGAACATTAAACTCCTCCTGAACTCTATAGAGTAGTGTTTAAACTCCTCCTGAACTCTATAGTGTAGTGTTTAAACTCCTCCTGAACTCTATAGTGTAGTGTTTAAACTCCTCCTGAACTCTATAGAGTAGTGTTTAAACTCCTCCTGAACTCTATAGTGTAGTGTTTAAACTCCTCCTGAACTCTATAGTGTAGTGTTTAAACTCCTCCTGAACTCTAAAGTGTAGTGTTTAAACTCCTCCTGAACTCTATAGAGTAGTGTTTAAACTCCTCCTGAACTCTATAGTGTAGTGTTTAAATGTTTAAACCTCCTTTTACTAATTTTTATTAAATATTTGGGACTTCAACACCGAAGAAATCAAAATTTCCTGCTCATGTGCTTTCCATGACAACACCATTTTCTCTGAGGATATTTCACCTTTGACCCTTAAGTTCAACATCCGCCTCTCAACTTCCTCTGGATTATCTTAAAATAAATCAGTGAAAGTAACACACACACACACACACAGGCACACACACACACCTTACCTCTGAACTTCTTTGGTGGGTTGTTCAGGTCTCCTGCATCAGGCTGAACCACACAGCGATCATCAACCAACCTGATAACAGAACACCAAGAGTGGGAGTTACAGTGTGACTGTAGACACACAGACAGACAGACACACAGACAGACACACAGACAGAGGGGCACACAGACAGACACACAGACAGACACACAGACAGAGGGGCACACAGACAGACAGACAGACAGACAGGCACAAAGACAGACAGACAGACGAGCACACAGATAGACAGGCACACAGACAGACAAACAGACAGACAGAGCGGCTGTGGTTCAGGTGGTAGAGCGGGTTGTCCACCAATTGCGGGGTTGGCGGTTCGATTCCCGGCCCACATAACTCCACATGAACCCTAAGTTGCTCCTGATGGCCGGATAGCGCTGTGTGTGGTACCTCTGCTAATGCTGGTGTGTGTGTGAGTGAGTGTGTGAGTGTGTGAGTTTGTGTGTGTGTGTGTGTGTGAGTGTGTGAGAGTGTGAGTTTGTGTGTGAGTGTGTGTGTGAGTGTGTGTGTGAGTGTGTGTGTGAGAGTGTGTGTGAGTGTGTGTGTGTGTGTGAGAGTGTGTGTGAGTGTGTGTGTGTGTCTGAGAGACACTTGTACAGTGTTTGTAAGTGTGTAGTAATTCAGTAATGTATTAGTATGTGGTCTGAGTTTGTGTAAATAGAAACAGAAATGTGTTAGTGACGATATTCTGGAACAGAAACACCTCTGTGTCTGTAAACCGTCAGGAACTTCACATTCATGTTCTTTAGTGGAATGAAAATGCAGTGAGTTTGTATGAGGTGTGTGTTACAGAGAGGTCAGAGGTGTGTTCAGGACCGGCTCATACACAACACCACACACACCGTGTTAATAAACTCACCCCAGCGTGGAGATAAAGCCACTGGTGGATCCCTCAGCATAAAGGGAGCAAATGTCCCCAATGTGCAGGAAACTGGACATCTTATCTACCATGGCAGGAAAACACCTTCACCTGCAGGACAGAGAACCGGAGTGAGAACATCCTGCTGCTTACCTCCTGCTTGCAGAACCATCTTACACAACCATCTTTCAGAACCATCTTTCAGAACCATCTTAATCACTGTTGAGTTTCAGCAGTTAGACCATCATCACTAAAATAATCACTAAAGTCTAAACACACTGACACAGGATTAGGGATCCAGACAATGCCTGACATTTGTGTCTAATACAAACAGATAAAGAGGAATAATGAAGTCGATGTAGAAAACTGTAAAAAAAGAAATGTAGAAAAAAACCTTAATCTCACAACCAGCAGTCAATCACCAACATTCTGCACAGAGAGAGGAATTCTGGGTAAAACTGAGGTACAGTGACGCTCTTGTTCTCTAGGTGTTATAGCTGTTAATCAGTTCTGGGTGAAACAATGATATAACATTGAGATTGTGATAAATAAGGGTCACATGACTCAGTACTGATCGGTACTTTTACACCGAACGTGTTTCTGAAGTCAGCAGCCCTCGTGTCAGTTCAATCCAAAGATCCACTCAAATCTCAAACGCACACTTTCTCCTTTTTACTCTGCGTATTTTATTTCAAATCATAAATCTATAAAGATGTCATTATTGTGTAACCTGCAGCACAAAAACACGTGTTTATACAACATGATGCTCATTTTACACACATCAGGGAACATCTGTATGAACGCTGTATACTCACACATACACACACACACACTCACACACACAAACTCACACACACATACACCCTCACACACACAAACTCACACACACATACACCCTCACACACACACAAACTCACACACACATACACACTCACAAACACACATTCACACACACACACACTCACAAACACATGTACACACACTCACACATACACGCTCACACACACACTCACACTCAATCACACTCACACACATACACACTCTCACACACACACTCAATCACACTCACACACATACACACTCTCACACACACTCAATCACACTCATACACACACATACACACTCACACACATACCCACTCACACACACACACACACACACTCACACACACTCACACACACACTCACACACATACACACACACACTCACACACACTCACACATACACACTCACACACCCTCACACACTCACACATACACACACACACATACACACTCACAAACACACATTCACACACACACACACACACACTCACAAACACACATACACACACTCACACATACACACTCACACTCACACACACTCACACATACACACACTCAATCACACTCACACACTCACATACACTCACACACATACACACTCACACACACACACACACACACTCAATCACACTCACACACACACACTCACACACACACATACACACACACGCTCACATACACCCACACACTCACACACTCAATCATGCTCACATACACACTCACATACATGCACACCCACACACTCACATACACTCACACACACACACATACACCCACACACTCACACACACTCACATACACTCACACACTCAATCATGCTCACACACACACACTCACACACACTCATACACACATACATCTCACACACACACGCACACACACACTCACATACACGCACACACTCACACACACGCACACACACTCACACACACGCACTCACACACACGCACATACACATTCACACATTCACACACACAATGATGTTATAATCTCATTGTGTACTGAAGGTTTCAGCAGTTGTTTGGAATTGTGTTAGCGAGCTCACCGTGTCCTCCTCTTCAGTACAAACTCATAAAACTGTTAAGATGATTAAACACTGAGGATTAAACACTGAGGATTAAACACTGAGGATTAAACACTGAGGATTTAAATAATGAGAACTAAACACTGAGGATTAAACACTTAGAATTAAACACTGAGCGGTCGTCCCAGTTACGAATCTGTTTACAAACCTGTATTAAAGCTACAGGATGGAAGATGTTGGAACGTCACCCTCTTTGGTAGAGAAATGTTTTTGTGAGCTATTTGTGGAAGAACGTTGATGGCTGTGAGTCAATACACATTCTGGAAAAGGCTGTGTCCCAAACCACCTGTGCACACTAAATAGTAATGACCCCCCCCCCCCCCCCCCTCCCCCCAGTGTAGTGGCAGTGTTTAGTACAGAAACATGCAGTTTGGGTCGCGTCCCGAGTGTTCATGACTCTGGAGATGTAAAGATCTGCTCTGTTGCTCTCAGTATTGCGAGACTAAAATAACTGTACTGTCCACATCAGTGTGAGTGTCACAGAGTTCCTGAGGACGAGCCGGATGATGATGATGATGATGTATCTGTACAGGTATTGTATTCTCGTTTATTCGATTGTAAATGTGTGAAGCGATTTTGGATAAAGTTAGCTCAAGCTAGCAGTTTTCAAATCTCATTCCCTCCAAAGCCATGCCCACAAAACCTCAGCTAGGCGGAGCTTTATGAACTGACAGCAAGTAAAGCCGCCTCTTTGTCCTGATTGGTTAGACGCTTGTGGTTCACATCGTGTGTTTACCGTGTGAGGACATATTCTATTGAAGCTGCAGAAACACAAGGACAACCATCAAAACACACACACACACACACACACACACACAGATCACTGAGTGCACTATTAACGCTGTGTAAAGTATGATGTTTCTCTCTGTTAGCAGCACATACCGTTCTGAAGACCTCGACTTAAAAGCCACAGTTTATCTTCAGCAGTCCATCGTCTCCTTGTCTGACCACCACATACCCCAACACGCTTATCTACACCGTTTGCATAACAAATAAGTCTGACACACACTTTCACTTCCCGTCTAACATATTATACATCACACACAAACACACACACACACACACAGATTTGCATATGTACATGTGTAGAGGCTTTTCCTGTTACACCTAACAGTAACACTCAAAATATATTTCATCAAGCTGCAATGTTAAACATGATCTCTGCATGGAGAGGAACACGGGATTTACACGGGATTTACACGGGATCGACCCAGGGGACACTGCCCACAAACTTTCCTCAATCTTATTATTTAAAAGCTGTTTAAAAACACATCCCAGCGCTGTAAGTGCACCTGTAGCTCCTGGTCATATCTGCTCCATGTTCAGGAGGTTGCATGAGGAGAAGTTAGAACAGGAAATGGAAAAGGACTTTAGCTTTAATACTTTAAACACCAGAGAAAAACCTAAAACAACCAAAAGCACTGCATTTTACATCTTCACTAACACAGCAAACACGACCAACTCTAAACAATAAACATGACAAAGGAATAAATAATCAGAGTTATAAATAAACTAATAAAAGAATAAAATCCCAGTTTAAAGTTAGTTTCAAGGTAACAAAGAGAAATGTGCTTTCATTTCAGCTGTGTGTGCAGAGAAGTAATCAGAGACCAACTTCATTATTATCTAAAAGAGCGGATTAAACCGCTTCTGGATCTGATCACAGCCGATTATTTTGGAGATTATTTTGGAGATTATTTTGGAGTCGCTTTTTTCCAGGAGAAGATCTTTCCTGTGTCCGGCGGAGGAGCGGCTCTGAGGGCGATGCTGTCACTCATTATATAAATATTTACTCTGATAAAAGCTGGAGCTCGGATGTAAAGTCTTAGTGAAAGTTTTTACCTCACACTGCTGGACTTCACTCGGTGTTGTGAGTTTTCGTCAGTAGTTTTGTCTAAAAGTTGCGTCTTGGAGAAAAACGCATCATGCTGAAGAAACTCCGGAGCTCCGACAGTCATAGCCCGCTGTTCATCTGCTGCTGCTCGGGGATGATCGGCTATTTCCGCCTCCGATCGGCTATTTCCGGCTCTGATCGGAAATTAACGACTCTGATCGGTTATTTCCGGACATGCTCCGTTCTGCTCTGTTATTTTCGGTTCTGTTCGGTTATTTTTGGCTCTGTTCACCTCAGACAGTCATCTCAGAATTTCATAAACTGTTTCTTTTGGTTCTGCCACAAAAGAAGGCTTCAGCTGACTGGTAGGCATGACAGAGCACTCCACCAAAACAACTAGGCACAAGAACAGTTTTTCCAAAGTTCAGTCTTCTCCCACTGGGCCTCCACTGTCACACCAACAGCTTCTTACCCTCAGCTGTCAATCAGCTGAACCCCTCATAGCCACTATTCCCCCTTCCTCCAACTCCGCTAATGCTGTTTGCTGTCAGATCAAACATAATCGGCACAATTTGCACACAGTTCTCTTTCTGAACACACACTTCTACTTTGGCACATGGACTAACTTTATACACTTTGCACTTCCTTGCATGTTCCTCTACATGCACTTTACATTCATTGGATCCATATTCTCTTAAGCTGCAAAATTTCATTACATTAATCTCACACATCTCTGGACTTGTTAGTCACATATCCTGCCCTTCGCACATGTTACTTTTACACGTTGCAGCACTCTGCCTCACGGTCTCATCTTTCACTATCATTTAATGCTACTTTGCTATTTTGCACTTCTCGTTAGATGCTAACTGCATTTCATTGGCTTTGTACTTGTACTCTGTTCAGTCACAATAAAGCTGAACCTAATCTAAGCTAAACTTGGACAATAAAGCTATTTGTGATTCTGATTCTGAACTGTGTTTATAAAACTGTTATGAATTTCATGAATCTGCCCTTTTTAAAAAAATAATAATTAATAAATAAAAACAAAAACACTAGCAGAAATCAGGCGATACAGATTTACCTCATACTGACTGACTTCTGAAACACTCACCACATGAAATGCAAACTATTTCAGTTTAGATTTTGTAATCTAGTTTTAAAAGGATTTCTGTTCTCCATGTGCTTATTTGGATAATTAAGGGTTCTTCAACTCAAGTCATCACCGTTATTTAAACCTTTATTTATTTTTATTTTTGAAAGACAGAGAGAGTGTCAGCTCAAGTGCTGTACACTGTTTCAGCTAAATCCAAACAGCAATTAAGTAAAATACAAATAAAATTAAATAAAACAATAAAACAATAAATAAAGCAGTGAAACAAAAGAGAAATAAAAACTATAAAAAACAAAACCATGGTTAAAAAGACAGGACATAAACAGAAAACCCAATAGTACAGATGTAAAAGAGTTTAAATGCCCAGAAGAATGAATATGCTTTTAAATTCTATTTAAAATGTGCACAGTGTGGATATATGAGGAGGAGGAGGAGGAGGAGGAGGAGGGAGGGCCAGGCTGAGAGGACATAGGCCTGGCACTGAGCTGTCTACTCAGTGGAAGAGCGATAAAGGAGCAGCTGGAAGCACCAGAGAGAGAGAGAGAGAGAGAGGGAGACAGACAGACAGACAGACAGACACACACACACACACACACACACACACACACACACATGCACTTTACTGTATGTTTGACTTACATTGGTGTGTTTATTTTATGTTCTTTTTATGATTAAATATTACGTTTATGTTCAGGCATTACCCGCCTCTTCCTTGCCCAGCTTTGAAGTTTGTTACAAGATACCTTTATTAAAAAAAAAAAGCTGTGACAGAAATCTGAGTCCCTGGAAAAGTTCAAAGCTGGTTAGAAGATCTTAAAGCTCTTGAGGTATTATGAACTCAGAGGTGGTCACTGTTGGTCCCTCGAGCAAGGCCCTTAACTGCTCAGTTGTATAAATGAGATAAATGTAAGTCGCTCTGGATAAGCCCATTTGCCAAATGCCATAAATGTAAATTTAAAAACAAATAATAAACTTTAACTCTATTTGAATGGCAGTCAGTGAAGGGAGACCAGGACAGGAGAGATGTGTTTATTCTTCTGGTACCAGTCAGGAGAAGAGCAGCTGCATTCTGGACCAGTGGAAGATGGGAGAAGGTCACCTTCTGTAGAGAAAATTACAGTAATCAATGTGAGAGGAAATGAAAGTGAATAACAGTCTCCAGATTCTTCACTGGCTCTCCTCGTATACATTTTGTTAAAGTTTGTCTCAGATGGACAAACCTTTAAGGATTCTAGATTTAATCTTTTATCTAACAGTGATATTTCCAGAAATAACGGCCTGACAGACTGTTCCACTTTTCACCTGGAATGAAACAACATACAGATGAGCTCAGTGTTCAGTCCCACCTCCTAAAACCACAGAGTATTAAATAACCCAATGGGAAAAAGTAACTTTATACCAGACTGTATAGATCAAATAAACATATATCAATAAACTTTAGATCACCTACTGGACAACATGACTGCTGTTAAAATGACGCCAATGTATCTCTGTCGCCCTCTAGAGGCTGCACAGGCATATGTAACCCCGCCCATATCCCCGCCCACACCCATATAAACTAATCCAGAACAAACCAAATAAAAATTTTACGTGGTGTTTTTTGCAGATATGTTCCACCAATCCTACGAGTCGCTTAACGTTAATCTCTCGATTTTTTTCTGTATAATAAACACAATTTGTAAAGGTTTCCTATTGGATCGTAGGCCTATTTATGAGGGCGTGGTTAACGAGATGATTGATAGCTGACAGATGTACAGTGAAGCGTCACCTTTAAATTTCTATGTAAAGATATAGATATTTGATAAAAGATAAAAGTGAGATTTTAAAGTGTTGACGTAATCATATGGGCGTATTTTTCCCCACAGTCTCCGCCCACCGTCGTTGTTATGGTGATAAAACACTCTGGGTTTATTTTTCAGCACAGACCTTAGATTAGATAAATTATATCTTTATTGGAAAACGTTTGAACAAATGCACTTTTAAATAATTGACACAGATTCTACACTATACAGCACACACTCTGTTTTTGTTTAGTTTTATGAGATTTATTTTAAAATGTCACGATTTATTATTGTTTATTTATGTTTACTGTGTGCACGAACAGGGGATCTTTACAGTGTCGTCCTCTGTCACTTCCGGTCAGCTGACTGATCACGTGATACGGTTTAACTAAGATGGCGTTTCCCGTGTAGCTTTAGTGTTAAAGTAGACATGGAGGTGTGTGTGTACAGCGTGTGGGTATTAGTGTGTGTGAGTGTGTTGTGTGTGAGGTGTGAGGATAAAGCGGCTCAGGACTGCAGCTGTAACACACTCCACAGACACCGAGCTAAGGAAGAGGAGGATGAAGACGGAGGAAGAACTGTTCAAAGTCCGGTTTATAAATATTCTGAAAGAGCGAATAAAGAGTTTGTGAATCAAGAGGACACTCTTAGTAAGGTATACTCATCCTCACATCTCTCTCTCTCTCTCTCTCTCTCTCTCTCTCTCAGTATTACACAGCAGAGGGGTGCACAAACTTTTGCCTGGGGGTTTTGGTCTTGTTTGTATCAGCATCAGTATTTAATTTGCTAGGCAATATTTTATTTATACTCCTTCAGTACAGATTCGTTTTCTAACTGTGTGTGTATGTGTTTATATATATTATATTGTGTGTGTGTTTTTATATAGAAATATGTATGTGTGTGCGTGTGCGTATGTATGTATGTATGTATGTATGTCTGTCTGTCTGTCTGTCTGTCTGTCTGTCTGTCTGTCTGTCTGTGTGTGTAGATGGTGCTGCTACAGGGAGGTTGGTTCCTGATGGGAACAGATGATCCTGGTATCCCTCAGGATGGAGAAGGTCCTCAGAGGCGCGTTTGGCTCGACCCATTTTACATCGATGAGCACGAAGTCACGAACCTGCAGTTCCAACTTTTTACTAACACTACACACCATGTTACAGAGGTACACATACACACACTCTGGTGCTGCCAAAGTCCCTAAAACAATTAAAGTTACATTTTAATTACTTAAATTAATGGATTTATAATGAATATTAATGAGCGTATTAATCTTCAAGTGAACATTAGGGTGAGCTCCACTGTGTGTTTAGTAAGGAATAAAACACTGTGTGTGTGTGTGTGTGTGTGTGTGTGTGTGTGTTCAGGCAGAGCGTTTTGGAGACTCGTTTGTGTTTGAAGGAATGCTGAGTGAAGAAGTGAAGAGCTCTTTGAAACATGCGGTACAGAAACACACACACAGTGTATTTTTAAATCCAGGACACTGCCTTGTTCCTCACTGAGGGAGTATAAAGCTGCAATTTGTCCAGTTTCTTTTTCAGTTTCATCATCATACAACTTTTGCATCATTTCACTGTTTATATTGCAACTGCAATTCAGCTCACAGACAGCAGAGGGCATTAAACTTTACACACTGCTGCTTTACTGCTCTGTATTCGCTTGTTGTCAGTAGGTTGCTGCTGCTCCCTGGTGGTCGCCGGTTAAAGGAGCAGACTGGAGACATCCAGAGGGTCCAGATTCATCCATAACACACAGGTTATGCAAATATACTGTATATAACCCACTGCTTTAATAAACACTTATAGTAATTTCCAGGCAAGGTCTTGTACGATGAATAGGGGTGTGACGTGGGTTCTTTTGGACTGGTTGGAAATAAGGTGTGCTGCTGCATTCTGAATCATCTGAAGGGGTCATCGTAAGTCACCCCAAGGTTTCTGGCTGTCTTGGTTGGTTTGAGTGTGGTTGAGTTGAACTGTACAGTGAGGTTGTGATTCATTGAGGGGCAGGCTAGGATGATGAGAGGGCTCAGCTTTTGCCAAGTTGAGCTTAAGGTGGAGTTCCCTCATCCAGTCCGAGATGTCCGATAGGCAGGCGGAGATGTGTACTCAGATGGATGGATCATCAGGCTGGAAGGACAAATAGAACTGAGTATCTTCAGCATAGCAGTTATATGACACTCAATCACAGGCCCCAGAGATGTAGTGTGTGTGTGTGTGTGTGTATGTATATATATATATATATATATATATATATATATATATATATATATATATATATATATATATATATATATATATATATATATATAGAAAAGAGTAGAGGACCCAGAATTGACCCCTGAGGAACCCCAGTTGGGAGTTGCTGAGATTCAAATACCTCTCCCTTCCATGATACCTTGAAGGATCTGCCTGAGAGATATGATTCCACCCAGCGCAGAGCCATTCTAGTGATGCCTAGACCGGAGAGAGTTGACAGGAGGATCTGATGATTCAAAGTGTCAGAGGCAGCAGAGAGGTGGAGTAGGATAAGGACAGATGATCTCGAGGTCGTAAGGCTTCAGTGAGGGAAAGCAGAGCCGTCTCCGTGGAGTGACTGCTTGTGAAGCCAGACTGCTTGGTGTCCAGAAGGTTGTTCTGTGAGAGAAAAGTGGGGAGTTGATTGAAAACAGATCTTTCAAGGGTTTTGGACAGGAAATGGAGGAGGGAGACAGGTCTGTAGTGGTCTACCGCAGCAGGGTTAAGTGTTTTTTTTTTTTTTAATCAGCGGGGAAACCCGGGCCTACTTCAGTGAGGTAGAGAAAGTGCTGGTGGAGAGGGATGTGTTAAAGATGTGTTGTAATGGTGTGCATATGATGTGCAATATGGTGGTGTTGGTGTGATGTGGTGTGTTTAGGATGGACCACCCGGTGCTGCACGTGTCTTGGGCTGATGCTCAGGCGTACTGTGAGTGGGCGGGGCGCAGGTTACCCACCGAGGCTGAGTGGGAGTTTTCATGCAGAGGAGGGCTAAAGGACAGGTGGGACTCATTCATATATATATATATATATATATAATCTCTCACAATGTATCTGAGTGTGTGTCTATTCATTCTGATGTGTGTGTGTGTAGGCTGTACCCGTGGGGGAATAAACTGATGCCCAGAGAGCAGCACTACGCTAACCTGTGGCAGGGAGAATTCCCCAATCACAACACGGCAGAGGACGGATTCACTCAGACGTCACCGGTGAGAGCGGAGCATCACTCTTCACACTCTTCATTTTATTTACATTATTTCCAGTTAATTTCTTTATATTTACATATTCAAATAGCAATCGATTCATGTATGAACATTAGCAGTGGTGCTTGAAAGTTTGTGAACCCTTTTGAAATTTCTATATTTCTGCATAAATATGACTTAAAACATCAGTGTTTCACACTAGTCGTAAAAGTAGATAAAGAACCCAATTAAACAACTGAGACAGAAATATTATATTTGGTCATTTATTTATTGAGGAAAATGATCAAGTATTACATATCTGTGAGGGGTAAAAGTATGTGCACGTCTAGGATCTGGACCAGGACGACTCGCCATCATTGATGGAACAATGAGTTCTAAATGATACCAGCGAACTCTAAAGGAAAATATCAGGACATCTGTCCATGAACTGAATCTGAAGAGAAAGTGGGTCATGCAGCAAGACAACGATCCTAAACACACGAGTCGTTCTACCAAAGAACGCTTAAAGAAGAATAAAGTTCATGTTTTGTAACGGCCGAGTCAAAGTCCTGACTTTAATCCAGTAGAAATGTTGTGGAAGAACCTGAAGCGAGCAGTTCATGTGAGGAAACACACCAACACCCCAGAGTTGAAGCTGTTCTGTACTGAGGAACGGGATAAAACTCCTCCGAGCCGATGTGCAGATGATCAACAGTTACCCCAAACGTTTATCTGCAGTGATTACTGCACAAGGAGTCACACCACATACTGAATGCAAAGGTGCACATACTTTTACCCCTCACAGATATGTAATACTGGATCATTTCCCTCAAGAAATAAATTACCAAGTGTAATATTTTTGTCTCATTTGTTTAAATAGGTTCTCTTTATCTACTTTCAGGACTCGTGAAAATCTGATGTTTTAGTCATATTTATGCAGAAATGTAGAGAATTCTGAAGGGTTCACAAACTTTTAAGCACCACTGTGTGTGCTTGTGTTTTTTATTATTATTATCCTAATGCTTTCCTCTTTAAAACACTTTAAAAAATCAACAAAAACTTTGTTGAGCAGATTCTGAATCTGGAGGTCTGGGCATCAACAGGTTCTAACTCATTCAGGTTCTTGGTGTTTAATCACTCCTGTGTAGTTAGTGAAGTTAGGGTTAGTTACTGTAGTTACTGTAGTAAGTGTACGTAGTTACTATAGTTAGTTAGTTGGGCGGTCTCCTCTAGGCAGATCATGCTTCTGTTGCATTCTTTACATGCTTGATCACTTCTTGGTCTTCATGATGCTGTGTGTATGTACAGGTGTATTTATATTAAGATCACATGACACTTTCACACACTGGTCGACTTCATTCTACTCATTATGGGATGCCTGATGGAATCTGACCCAGAACTAATTTAGGGGTTTCACAGTGACAACACAATGTGGAACAGATTGGGGGGTGAATACTTACGCACAGCACTGTGTAGTGAGTATGTAGAATAATTTAGAGTAGAGTTCTGACACTGATGTTTAGAGGAGTTTTGCAGTAGAGAGGTGTGTGTGTGTGTGTGTGTGTGTGTGTGTGTGTGTTTACAGGTAAAGAAGTTTCCCGCAAATGCTTTTGGTCTCTATGACATGGTGGGAAACGTGTGGGAATGGACCGCAGACTGGTGGAGTGTCCATCACACCCGAGACCATGCACACAACCCGGTACACACACACACACACACACACACACACACACACACACACACACAGCATGAACATATACTTAAGCTTCATCATCATTATTATTATTATTATTATTATTATTATTATTTAATGTGTTTACAGAAAGGACCAGAAACAGGAAGTGACCGAGTGAAGAAGGGAGGATCCTACATGTGTCACAAGGTACAACACGCACACACGCACACATTAGATTATAACTCAAATCTTTATGGGGAGGAATAAATATATATAATATATAATCTCTCTCTCTCTCTCTCTCTCGCTGTCTGTCTGTCTGTCTGTCTGTCTGTCTGTCTGTCTGTCTGTAGTCGTACTGTTACAGGTACAGGTGTGCTGCTCGTAGTCAGAACACTCCTGACAGCTCGGCGTCTAATCTCGGCTTCCGCTGTGCAGCTGATGCCACACCCTGACCTCTGACCTCTTCTAGACTTAATGTTAACCACGTGCTCTCTATGTAATGTACAGACGGATGTTTTTTATATAAATAAACATTTTTATATGGTCATTGTGGTGATTTTATTATCACTGTTAATAGTGTAATTGATTTAGATTTTTCAAATAAATTAGAATAAAATAAACACCTGAACTGTATTAATATCTGCTGTAATTACTTTTATTTCAGTTTATCTGATAAAGAAGTGGGTTGTTTGTGCTGTGAGCACAGGCGGTGGGTTACGGAGTGATGGGGTAAGCCGAGGCGATGTACTTCTTGCCGTTTCCGTAGGTGTTTTTGTCCCAGGTGTAGGTCTGGATGCTCAGCGGTTTTCCTCCCAGACTCAGACGGCAGCTAAAATAAACAGAGTTTTAACACACAGGTGAGAGATTATTCAGCTCTACAGAGACGGGAGCAGGAATATCAGCCTCACTCACTTTTTTCCGGGTCGTGTGACGTAACACAGTGTAAACACGGCCAGGTCAAACTCGGGACTGGACCCGATCAGAGCAGAACCGACCTGTTTATAATAACCGTCCCACATGAACTGCATCCCCAGAACATCGGGATACGACGTCCACTGAGACACGGAGATGAGCGAGAGGCACAGAAGCACAGGATTAAATCTTTAGAGTGGGTTAAACATTCTCACACACACTCTCTCACACACTCTCTCTCTCTCTCTCTCTCACACACACACACACATTCACACTCTCACTCTCACACACACACACACACACACATTCACACTCTCACACACACACACACATTCACACTCTCACACACACACTCTCACTCTCACACACACTCTCACTCTCTTACACACACTCACTTACACACACTCTCACTCTCTTACACACACTCTTACACTCACACACACACACACACACTCTCTTACTCACACACACTCTCACTCGCTTACACACACACTCTCACACACACTCACACTCTCACACACACACACACTATTTCATTTATATTATTCTGTATAATCCACTTTACCCCTTAAATGAGTGAGTGAGTGTGAGTGAGTGTGAGTGAGTGTGAGTGAGTGTGAGTGAGTGTGAGTGAGTGTGAGTGAGTGTGAGTGAGTGTGAGTGACTCACAGGGCCGTCGTAACTGTGACTGTAGTAGTTCAGCAGCCTTGATTTCTCCTGCAGGTAAAATCTCACCCAGTTATGGAATCCAGACACTTTCCCACTCTTAATCTCTCCTGTCATATCACACACACACACACACATACACACATTAATACTCCTGAACATACAAACAAACACACACATAAACACACACACTGACCTAAGAAGATGTGCTCAAAGCCGCTGGAGTCCAGACTGCCACTGCTGCGAGAGTAAAGACCGAACCACATCATCCTGAGATCATAGAGAAACTCCTCCCACGACCTGTAATAACCTGATCACCATCACACACACACACACACACACACACACACACACACACACACACACACAATCAATCACATACACACAATCACACACACACACACACACACACACACACACACACACACACACACACAATCAATCACATACACACAATCACACGCACACACACACCCCATCACACACACACCACACACACCATCACTCAGATTGTGATTAAATTACCGCGGGTATAAAAGTTTACACCCCCCTGTTAAAACTGCAGGTTTTTGTGATATAAAAAGAATGAAACCAACATGAATCTCGTCAGATATTTTTCCATGTTTCGTGTGAAATTAAACCAACAACACTCAACTGTAAAAACAGGAAAAAGAAAAAACCTGTAATAGCCTGGCTGCATAAGTATACACACCCTTAACTAATTCAGCACTCAGTGTTTTTGAGATTCTACCAACTGAGCACGTCTTGATTTGGTCGTTTTATTTCACTCTTCTTCTCAATAATGCTCCAGATCTATCAGATACTGAGCAAATCTCCTGTACACAGCCCTCTTCCAATCTCTCCACAGGTTTTAGATTGGATTTAGTTCTGACTGGACCATTCTATAACGCTGATCATCTTCTTCTTCTTTGTGCTTTGGGTCGTTATCATGCAGGAAGGTGAACCTTTTCTTCCTCTTCAGCTGTCCAACAAACACCTGCAGGGTTTGTGCCTAAATAATTTGGTATTTGGAGCTCTCCATGATTCTCTATATCTTGACTAGAGCCCCAGTTCCAGCTGAAGAGAAGCAGAACCATAATGTGATGCTAACACCACAGAGCTTCACCATGTATGGTGTTCTTTGGGTCTTGTTGTTGCAGCAAAATTATTTTTTTAGAACTACACCTCAACAGTTCTACCTTGGTCTCTTCAGAGTGTAACAGATTTTGCCACGTGGTTTGGGGTGATTGTTTGGATGTTTTTTTTGTGAGAAAGGGCTTCTGTCGTGCCCCTTACCCCACAGCCCAACGTGAAGAATATGAGATTGTTGTCACATGCTCAGTACTCGCCAGATGTTCCTGCAGCTGCTTTAATGTTTCCGTAGGTCCCTCAGCAGCCTCCCTGGTAAGTTTTCTTCTTCTTCTTCGCTTTTGGAGGGACGTCCTGTTATTGCTGATGTCACTGTGGTGTTCCATTTTCTCCACTCGTTGATGATTGACTTCACAGTGTGCCATGGTACATCTAATGTTTTGGAAATTCTTCTCTACCCCCACCAGGATATGAGATCCTGTACATGCTTTATAAGCTCTTTGGCTTTAGCAGTCGGTTGAAACCAAGAAGATATGAAGGAAAATCCTACAGAAACATCTGGTCTTTATTTTGGGTTAATTAGAATCATTGATGACTGTGTATGATCATTGCTTTTGAACATGAGTTTGAATGTGATTAGTTCATTCTGACCACAGTCACATGACCCATTATAAAAGGGTGCACATACTTATGCAGCCAGGTTACTGTAAGTTTTTTCTTTTTCTTTCCTAAAATATTTCTATTTATTTTCACTTGAATGTTTTTGGTTGCGATTTCACATTAAAGGTGGAAAAAAATCTGACATGATTTATCAGGGTTTAGAACAGGGGTGTGTAAACTTTTTATAGCCACTGTATATACTCAACAGCTTTGAGCCAATCACATCTGATATGCAAATTATTACAGGATTCATTTGTGCTAAGCTACCTGTGTGTGTATGTGTGTGTGTATGTGTGTGTGTGCGCGCGCGCATCTGTGTGTGTGTGTGTGTGTATCTGTGTGTGTGTATCTGTGTGTGTTTCTGCTGGATGTGTTATTAATAACAAAAAAAACACTTCCTGTTTCCTGTCTGACTGCAAAATTATCTCAGTGGTTAGAGTAAAGACCTTTAGTATAGAAGAAGGAGAACAGTTCTCTGCCCAGCTCTGTGTTCTTCATGGTCTGTTTGAGGAAGTTCTCCTGTTCCTGCACCTCTGCAGAACTGAAGTTCTCCGACACGCCCGTCTTCTTCTCATAGTTATCCAGCAAAGCAATAAACGCTGCGTAGGTAGGCTTCGAGAAGAGAGACGCCTCATTCACATACGCAAACAACCTGCAGATGCAGAGAGAGAGACAGACAAACAATGAATGAACGAATATACATCAAAGTGAGTGTACAAGTATAAATATAAATGCTATGCGTGTGTGTATTACGGTAGAGGTGACTGGTCGTTCTTGGTGCTGCTATCAGACTGGTCTATGAGGGTTTGTGGGCTGATGATGAGTTCTGATGCTGAGGCTTTGTTCGAGTCCAGAATGTACAAAACCTCTGAAACATCCTGAATCTCCGAGTCTGAGGCTCTACTGCTGCCATCAGAGTCTGAAACACACACACACAAAACCCAGTTTTAACACTGGATTAACAGCCTTGTTTGGATTTATTGCTTTACCGTTTTGTATGTAATTTGTAATAAATTAATAAATTGTGTAAAATGTTTGTTAAAGCGTGACTCTATGACTCTTACAGAGAAACTGATCGTCACTTTGTCGCTCGCTAGTGTGAGTTCAGGGTCAGATTCTGTTTCCCAGTAAAGCCATTGGCTCTTATTACTGAGCAGCGGAACTTCCTGTTCTCCAGCCGCCATGTTGTTACACACGGATGTCCTGTACAGATTTAACTGAACAGCGGTTTGTGATCACAGATGTTGGTGTTGCAGGACGACATTAATAACGACACAGCCTCAGACTAAACGTCAAGACACTGGGTTAGTGGTTGCGCAGTGGTTAAACCATTGGACTACTGCTCAGGAGTTCCTGAGTTCAAATCCCAGGCCTGCCAAGTTGCCACTGCTGGGGCCTTTGAGCGAGGCCCTTAACCCTCAATTGATCCCTTGTATAAATGTAAGTGGAAATTTAATGTCGTTCTGGATAAGGGCATCTGTAATATAAAATCATCATACAGTTATCCAGTGTCCCATCAGCAGCTCTGTCTCAACTGTTTTACACGAATCTGTGTTCCAGGTAATATCAGTAAACAGGGTTGGCAGGTATCAGTGAACATTCCAGCACAGCTACACAAAAGATTTGAAACTAGCCAAAAAATCCAGAGAGACTTGTAAACTCCTGTAAAGAGAATCCCCCTGTCCCTCTCTAAATCTTTACATGATGTCTTACAATAGAAATGATTGTGTATTGATATATAAATGCTGGAGCTCTCCCACCTGCCCCTGAGGACGAGCCAGTGCTGAGTATGTGTGTTTTATTACAGCAGGTTTATTTAGTGTGTGAAATACTGCAGGTGGATGAGAACAGTGACCTTAACACTCCGAGCCAATTTAAAGAAAACATCGAGGCCTTGCTGATAACTGACTTCAGAAATAAACACCTCTAAACATTTATACGCTTATCTCAGATCATGAGCGGACTGTTTTATTTCACAACGCTCTCACTGTGAGGAAAAAGACACGTGTTTAACGTTATAAAGCTGAAATGCGTCTCACACTCTTCAGGTGAACACATATTCATATCTCTATACGTTCCGTTTGATCTTACAAAATTATACTGTTGTGATGTCATATGGAACAACAACATAAAGCTGTGTGGCAGAAAGCAATGTTCTGGACATGATGTTAGCTAGCTAGTTAGGCTGTTAGCTATTGTACTGTAACATAACAGAAAAAAACCCAGAAATTATATCAATCACAGTCTGGCTAATTTAGCATGTATTACTGATAATTCGCAGATATTAAAACCTTATCGAGGTTCTCTGTTTACTAAGTAAAAATGAACTAACTTTACAGTTACAGTAAAACATCCAGTACAGCACCCCCTGCTGCCTAATTCTAAAATAACTACTTATGTTGTGAGAGACGCTCTTACTCTGTGTGTGTGTGTGTACATTAGTTTTACAGCTTAATGGTTTTACAGTTTTATTTCTAGTTTTATATTTTCACACTTGACTTGTGTGTGTAAATAATTAATGCGCTGCTACTCCTTCAATCTGAACCATAACCTTTTCTTAAAATTTAAATAAATGCTGCTGCTGCAAAAAAAGATTGAGTGTTAATAATCAATATTTCTATAGAACATTAGCATTAATAAAATATGCTGTGTGTGTGTGAGAGAGAGAGAGAGCTTTACCTCCATGTCCCTGACTGATCAGGGTGAAAGTGAAAAGAAGAAGCAGTAAGTTCCTCATGGTGGAAACAGCTTATCTGAGAAGAGCAGAATAACTCCAGAGACTTTATAACAGCCCCTTACTATCTTTATCGCTCCCTAAAAGCTCCACCCACACTGACACAAGCTCCACCCATATGGATATGAGCCCTGCCCATATGAACTCATCTTATGATCATGTGTAGATGGAGTAAACATGGTAGAAAAGCAATATGACAGATCCAGTGCTAAGCACAATTGCTGTATGCATGTCTTTGAACTGGTGCAGGAAAACAAGGAACCTGGAGGAAGCCCCTGAAGCACAGGGCGAACATGCAAACTCCACACACACACAGATGGGAATCGAGCCCCCAACCCTGGAGGTGCAAGGCAAGTGTGCCAATCACTAAACCACCATGCCCCCCCCCCCCCCCCCCCAATATTTACAACATTAAACAAATACAAGGGGGAGGGGGGAGGACACAGACAATTAGACAATTGGAACAAACTAAAAAAAAGGAGCATGAAGAATTCAAGTGAAGTTGGGGATATCTGGAAAACCCATTTCCAAACAGTCTATACAAATGTATATTCCAACACAAATTCAAAATCACAGAAAATAGAAAAATTTAAGAACTAGATTTGGCCATAAAAAGTCATCTAAACTATTCAGACTTCTCAGTTACAGAGCAGGAACTCAAACTGAAACTAAAGAAAGCATCAGGACCTGATGGAATCCTGAATGAAATGATTAAACACACCAGCTCTAATTTTCAATTATCCATCTTAAAACTCCTCAGTTTGGTTCTGAGTGTAGGTTTTTCCCCTGAAATCTGGAACCAAGGTCTAATAACACCAATCTATCAGCCCGAGGTCAACAGGGCGGCCTCGGAGCTCCTGTTGGAGGTCAACCAGGTGATCTCAGAGCCCCAGCTTGAGACCTACGGGGAGGTCTCAGCTTCAGAGGTCCAGCCCGAGGTTAACCTGGCGACCTCTGGGCCCCCGTCTGAGGTCAACTTGGCGGCCTCAGAGCTCCAGCCCGAGACCTATGGGGAGGTCTCTGCCGCTGAGGAAGCTGTCCCGCTGTCCTGCCCTGCCGAGGAAGCTGTCCCGCTGCCCTGCCCTGCCTAGGAAGCTGTCCCGCTGCCCTGCCCTGCCGAGGAAGCTGTCCCGCTGTCCTGCCCTGCCGAGGAAGCTGTCCCGCTGTCCTGCCCTGCCCAGGAAGCTGTCCCGTTGTCCTGTCCCACAGAGGACGTCCCTCCGATCTCCAGCCCCGCAGAGGATGTCTCTCTGCTTTCCTGCACCGCTGAGTACACCGCTCTGTTTGATGGCTCCGCTGAGTACGGCATTCCGTTTGCCTGCCCAACTGAGTACAGTGCTCTGTTTGCCTGCGCTGATGAGGACGTCACTCTGTTTTCTTGCTCCGCAGAGGAAGTCAATCAGCCTTCCAGTCCTGCTGGGGACATCGCCCAGCCTTCCAGTCCTGCTGGGAACATCGCCCAGTGTTCCAGTCCTGCTGAGAACATCGCCCCGAACTTCAGTCCCACTGGGGGTGGTGCTCTGCCTGTCTGCTGCCCGGCGGAGGCCGCCTTGTTTTTCCAATGCATGAAGAGACAGATTACACAGGGGCCCAGGGGGGTTTTTGGCGCTCCGGGAGGAGCACCTTTTGAGGGGGGTTCTGTTATGATACCGCCAGCAGATGGCGCTGTGGCGACAACGTGCACGAGCAGCTTGAGAACGCACACGTGATTGAAGTGCGCATGGACACTAAAGCTGGGTTAAGTGTCGCCAGCTGTCGGCAATCAAGGGACTGTTTACTTAAACCCCTTGCAGTGCTGTGCACATCACGCGGCATTAAAGTGTTAAAGTGTTCATGCCACGCCGAGAAGGGACTAACAGAGAAGACGGCGGAATGTATAATGGTGCTAGGTTGTAATGTTGCCATGCTCTGTCTGTTTTCCTGTTACTTAGTTTAAACCCTGTCGTAGTTGAGTGTTTGTATCCTGTCGTAGTCAAGGAAGTTTAAGTCCTGTCATAGATAAGAATGTTGATGCCATGCCCTAGATAAGAGTGCTTATGCTATGCTATAGTCAAATGAGATGTTCCTGCTTTAGTTAAATGAGATGTTCCTGCTTTAGTTAAATGAGATGTTCCTGTTCTAGTTAAATGAGATGTTCTAGTTAGATGTGTTCCTGCCATTGTTAGAGGATTGTTTCCTGTCTTGTTTATAGTTAAAGGAGAACTGTTTGAGTTAAGTTTCTCACGCTCTTTGCTTGAGTTAAAGTTTTATGTTTAGATCTGGTTTCCTGCCTCCTTGTGTGTTTAAGTGGCACAATAAAGACTGCTCCTGCACTTACTTCCTATCTCCGAGTCCTGTTCTGTAACATATGCTCATATCATTATTCACTCATATACACATCATTATACACTCATCATTATACATGGGTGCACGGTGCCTTAGTGATTAGCACGTTCGTCTCGCACCTCCAGGGTCCCGGGTTTGATTCCCGCTAGGGCCATGTGTATGCGGAGTTTGCATTTTCTTCCCGTGCTGCGTTTCCTCCATGTACTCCAGTTTCCTCCCCCAGTCCAAAGACATGAATGGTAGGCTGATTGGCGTGTCTGTAGTGTATGAATGGGTGTGAGTGTGTATGTGATTGTGCCCTGTGATGGATACTCCTGGCTGTACCCCACCTTGGATAGGCTCCAGGTTCCCCCGTGACCCCTGAACAAGGAGTAAGTGGCATCATATGTGTATATCATTATACACTTACACACATCAATAAACACTATCATTATACAATTATACACATCATTATACACTCATATTGTACATGTATATTATTATACTCATATGCTCATATCATTATACACTTATATTATACACTCATAACATACAATCATATCATACACATCATTATACACTCATATTATACACTTAAATCATTATACACTCACACACACTATACACTATAATTCTACTGTATTGTATGTATTCTGTTTTTATTCTCATGAGTTTCATTACTCGTTTCTTTTTGAATGTATGTACATGTGTCTCTTTGTTTCTGTTGTTATTTTTCTGATTTGTTCCCAAAAGTATGTATCCAAGCTTTAGCAATACAAACGTCATGCTAATAATCCATTAAAGCATAAAAGCAATAAGGCTACCTTTGAATTGAGTTTGAATTGACAGAGTCAGTGTTACACATTTGATGTATAGGTGAGAGGAGAGGCAGTAATTCCCCTCCTGTCCGCTAGGGGGCACGCACACGCGGGCGCGCGCACACACACAGGCGGAAATAGAAGGC
>NC_030426.2:28211198-28231198 GCF_001660625.3 Ictalurus punctatus | reverse complement strand
TATGTACACGGGGCGGTGTTGGGGCAGAGTGGCATGCCCATGGGGCGTTACGGAGCTCTGGTGGTGTTCCAGGGTGGGCCTGAAGGGCAGGAGGAGGTGCTGGGTAAAAAACTGGGCCAGCACATCGTGGGGGAGGCGCCTCTGAGCCTGGGGGATGTAGGGGACTTATCGTGTGGAGAATCAGAGACACGCCTTTTACTTCAGAGCTTCCTGTTAGAACCCCAGTACACAGTGGGACAGTACCTCGCTCTGCAGAACGCACGGGTTCTCGACTTCATACGCTTTAAATGTGGAGAGGAGACGCAGTAACACCACGCCACAACGTATAGCAGATAGGATACAGGATTTTAATGACTTTTTTCATCCTCAATAAACACCAAAATTTGATGATAATAATAATAATAATAATAATAATAGAGGGTGTGAAATTTACCAACATGAATTGTGTTTTATACCAAATTACTACAAGAGAGTCTAAACACACACACACTGTTCATGGTCATGAAATATGTCCTGTATTTTGTGTCAGTGTTGTAAATCTGTGCATTGAAAATAAAACACTTGTGTCATACCTTCTCTCAGTGCAGGTTCATTATAGTGTATAATAAGTCTATAAAAGGTGTCTTATTATATTTTAGACATTTTCAAAAGGAGCCTTACAGAAAGTCGTTCAAACCCTCAATTAACATATATTTTATATATATAAAATTATTATTATTTTAAAAAAAGTGAGCACTAAATGGCTCTAATGGCTGTTTTTTTGGATGGGGTGGAGGATAGCTGTCTTGGTCAGTTCCCATGAGTTGGTGTCCCATCCAGGTGTATTCCTGCCTCGCCCCCTGACCAGGATAAACTGCTTATAGAGAGAGAGAGTGAAAGAAAAGAGTAAGTATAAAAGTAAATTAAAATAAGTAAATATAAAAACAGATATCCAGAACGGCTATGAGTTCTTTATTTTTTCTGTACGGTTCTCTAGAGATCACAGTGTAATTTTTCCTCATGGTATTGTGATGCCAAAAGTTGTTCATGTTGTTCTGAGATCATGTAGCAGTTGCATACTAGAATAACACATTCTACAGTTTAGGACCATCTCTCAAACATCATCTGGTAACCATGGAGACGTCCCTGGCAATGAAACTGACCACTCATTCAGGATCAGCGTGAGTGTCCATGACGTGTAGCTGCAGTTCTCGGTGTCGCATCTGAGGTGATGGACATTATCTCGTCATTATCTCGACTTCAGCAGAAAAATAAGTGGTGATATAAAGATAACAGCACAAAACAAGATAAATAACTGGCCTTTCTGGAATTGTGTAAAAATTTATATAAAAATTAATATAAATGTAAATATGCGTTTAAAACTAAATAACAATGTTTATGTAAACGCGAAATGAAAAGAAAAGAATGGAATGGAAACAGAAGTATGTATGTAAACAATGTAAGTACTTTTAAGTGCAAACGAGAGAAGACGCTGTCGCGTGCCTGATCTGATTGGTCGACTCGCGGTGACGTCACAGGTATAAAAGCCCGCCGCCGTGTCGGCTGAGGAGAAGGCGCTCAGGGTTTGGTCTCACTGTGTTCCGGTTGTTTCTCCTCCCGCTGTCCCGCGTCACCTCTCCTCATCTGTCACTATGGTGAGTGACTGAGAAAACACAGTTTTAACACAAATAATAACACAGATTAGAATTAAAAAAAAAAAAAAAAAAAATTATATTTGTGTGTGTGCTGAGCGGCGCGCGCTGTGGAGGCCTTCAAGCCTGAGGAAACTCCGATAGCTAACAATGCTAACATTACCTCAGGAGCTGAAGCGCGCGCGGCTGTTTTATTTAATCGAACAGATGATCGTTTTATTAAACATCTCGCTGTCTAAGGTCTCTAATAATGTGTTTTTATTCTATTATATTCTGTACCGTGAACATGTCCAGTCTGAATTCTCGGAGGATCAGATTCTTGGTGAGTTAATAATTAATGTTGTTTTCTCTCCAGTAATGTCTCCTATTATTTATCTGCATTTATATTTAATCAGTATTTAATCTGAATTCTGTGTATTTCTGTTTTCCACACTGTTCCAGGCTGTATGTTCATGTCTGACGGGGTGTGTGTGTGTGTGTGTGTGTGTGTGTGTGTGTGGGTGGGTGGGTGGGTGAGTGAGGACCCGGCCGGTGAGTGGAATTAGATAATGAGTGATTTTATGGTTTAATAGTTTTATTAATAACTATTGGAAGTGTTTGGCATGGTGATGAGATATCACTAATCCCCGCATGATGGGTTCATGATTATTCAAATCCTAAAACTTCAATAATTTTAGTAAAATAGAGTAAATGGCAGTATGATGATGTTTGAGACCAACATCTGTAGAAAGGTGTGGTGTTTTGTACCTGTACAGGTGTACTCAGTGGTCTATAGCGTGCAGGTAAATGAAGGTAATGGGAAGGTAACTTCTGACCTTTACATATTCTAACGTCAGAGTTATTACCTAGTAAGCCACCATTTTTCTCCATATAAAAATGGCAGACGCCTGAATGTGGAAGGATAGACTGTAAGTGATGTGTACTCTCTGACAGAAGAAGAAGCCTTTATTTGTCACATTACAGCATTACATTACAGCATTGTTAGGAAGTGTGAGCACTGGGTTAGTTGTGATACAGCGCCCCCTGGAGCAGAGAGGGTTGAGGGCCGTGCTCAAGGGCCCATAAGTGGCAGCTTGGTGGTGCTAGGCCTTAAACCCCAGACCTTCTGATCAGTAACCATGAACCTTAACCCCTGAGCCACCACTGCCTGTTACCGAAGCCTCCTGTAAGCCCCGTCCCCTTCTCCAATCTCATATTACTAATGGTTGTAATTGACAGATTCTTAGGAAACTTTGACCAAAAAAGGTTAAGTAAGGACACAACACTGTGCCAAATCTAGCACCACAAATACTTTTAATGATAAAGTGATTTAAGTGAAAATACCAGGTGTGTAAATGTCAGTTTCTCTGGGAAACATGAGATTTTGTAAAGTGCATGTTTTGTAAGGTTTACTGAGTCGTGCACTGGTTCTGTGGCGCTGTGCTTTATTCCTGTGCAGGTTCTGCTGTTTGTTTAAGTTCAGACTCTGTCATCCGTGTATTGCTGATGATCCTGAGCCCTTTTTAGGCTGCGTTCCTCTCTGTTCTTCACCTCCGTGTCATTTCCTGTCCAACTGAGTTCTGCGTCTTGTTTTTTTTTTTTTTCTTCTCCTGCACTCCCCCTTTTTACCATATAAGGTCAGGAGTGTTGAGGCCTGTGCACTCCCCCTTTGCCATATAAGGTCAGGAGTGTTCAGTCTGAGTCGGCCTGCATTCCTCACAACTAAACAGCGACACCACCTCCAGGCACGCACACTCTCTCCTGCCCTTACTAAGTGTTTTTTTATACACACACACTCGGAGCTCAACACTGTAATAATAAACAGGATTTCCCCAGAGCAGTGAAATCAGAATGTGTAGAAGTGCTTTAACCCGTGGTTTCCTGGCTCTGAGTTGTTTATCAGAGTTAATGATGTAAGGAATAAACACACTGGGGCTTCTGTTAGAGGAAAATAAGCAACACCAGCGTTGGGGGATGTGTCCTGACACAGAGCTGATCATTTTCCTCCAACACCACCTCTCCCAAGTGTTTATTTCTCTTACACAGCTGTGTGCCAACAACTACATTTGTTATTTATTAAACCATGACTCTGTACTTTTTATCCATTTATAGTTGCATAATAATCCTGTTACAGCTCAGTGTGAGACATCTTTATTCTCACGTTGATGTGATGGGCTGTGGCCATGTGACCGGTTTAGTTCAACATCTGGTGTGGGTGTGTGTGTTAGTTAGAGAAGTGAGACAGTGAAACTGAACTAAAGCATGTTTCTCTTTACTCCTGCTTTAACACCAGTGTTCTCTGCTTCTGCACGGTTATATTGAGTAAATCTATATTGTGTGTGTGTGTGTGTGTGTGTGTTTTCAGAGTTTAAGGAGGCCTTCCTGCTGTTTGACCGGACAGGAGATGGGAAGATCAGCTACAGTCAGTGTGGAGACGTGATGCGAGCTCTGGGTCAGAACCCTGTCAATGCCGAAGTTCTCAAAGTGTTGGGAAACCCCAAAGCTGAAGGTCAGAACCTTCAGGCTCTATCTATACATCACAAACACACGGGCATGTCTTTAGCACTAACACTAAATAGGTTACATGACCACAACACATCATCTTCTAATCATTTGCATATCACACTTGATTGGTCCAAACCTGTAATACTGTGACATTAAACTGAGCTGGTGTAGCTCCGCCCCTAAATGGGTTTCATACGGAAGAACTGAGACTCTGGTTTAAATGGGAACATGTCAGTTCAGTAAGAAGAAAGGGTAAAACATGAGGAGTGAGGTGATGTTCACTGTGTGTGTGTGTGTGTGTTGATGTGTTGGCTGGGGGTGATGGTGGTGATGATAATGATGATGATCATCATCTTCATCCCAATATTAGATCAGTAGTATTTTTTTCTGTCTTTATCAGAGATGAACATGAAGATGCTGGATTTTGAGCAGTTCCTGCCCATGCTCCAGGCCATCGCTAAGAACAAGGACCAGGGCTCGTTTGAGGACTTTGTGGAGGGTCTGAGGGTGTTTGATAAAGAGGGAAATGGGACGGTGATGGGTGCAGAGCTCCGCCATGTCCTCACCACTCTGGGTAACACACACTGAGCTGACCTGTAGCTCCACCCCCTCAGTGGGATTTATACAGAAGTACTGTAGTCTGTTTTTAAAGGGAAAACTCTCAAATACAAAAATGTAGTTTGTAAATGGTGTTAAAGTTTTGATGTGTGTATCTGGCACCCCAACCTGTGCGTGTGTGTGCGCGCAGGTGAGAAGATGACGGAAGAGGAAGTAGAGACGCTGTTGGCGGGACATGAGGATGCAAATGGCTGCATTAATTATGAAGGTAAAACAAACCCGTACCCATTTGTCCCTCTTTCTGTGTGTGTGTGTGTGTGTGTGTGTGTGTGCGTGTGTGTGAGTGAGAGAGAGAGGTGTCGTGTCTACATGTGTTATTAATGTATGTTTTTGCCCCCTCCCCCACCTCGACAGCCTTTGTGCGCCACATCATGGCCGGCTGAGTGTTGGTACGGACAGTCACCTTGTCTCTGTCTCTGGGTTCACTGCCGTTCTCTTTGTCCTGTCTTATTCTATAGCATGTAGCATATCTGCTTGTGGCTATTGTAGTGCTAACTGGCTCACTAGTAGGACTGGCTGATGCCCTGCCCCTTTTCCTCTTCCTGTTCAGTGTGTGTGGCGTGGTGTGTGTGTGTGTGTGTGTGTGTGTGTGTGTGTGTGTGTGTGTGTGGTGGGGAATCAGTTAGTCATATTTATATCCTCAGTTACACTCTGTTCTAGTTCTGCATCCCAGTATTCCCAGATTGTGTTTGGGTATTCCAGGACTGTATTCTGGGACTCTCTTCCTGTTGTGTATCCTGGGATGTTGTTACCTTGTCCTCAGCTCAGTGTAACTGTGTGTGTGTGTGTGTGTGTGTGTGTGTGTGTGTGTGTGCCCGCCCGTGTACATGTCCTACAGCACTATAGTGTAATTATTATATAAATAATCCGAGTCTGAAATTTTGGAGCTTTCCAAACCCCGGGAAAGCAGCAGCAGGTGATGCTTTACCCATGCTGCTTGATGAACCCTGACATTAGGTGCTTGATGTCATATCCTGTTTCCTGTGTGAGAAATGGAATTGTTAAAAATGAGGAAGATGTTTACTGAAGCTAGGTGTATTTAATAAGCTGGTGCAGTGAGGAGGTGCTGATGGAGCTGAAGATTAACAGCTAAGCAGATAAGTGCAGACCATAAGCAGGCAGTGGTGTGGTGGTGCTTCACCCAGTGCCAGCAGGAGCCAAACACACCTGTGTTATGTGGCCGGAGTTCTCCACAGGGGTGTGGCGAAGGCGATGTCCAAGCTGAACAAGTCAGCAATAAATGTGTGTGTGTGTGTGTGTGTGTGGGTGGGTTTGTGGGTGGGTGGGGTCGGGGGGGACCTTGTTCTAACCCCAGCACATTCCAGCTTACTGTAGTCCTGCTTTCAGTTTCTCTCGTCGTCCTGCTTCCACTGCCTCTGATTGGGTGTTTCCGTGGAAATGGTGTTTGACTGACAGCCAGAGCATTGTGTAAATGTTGAGTACAGGACGTGTTGGATTTGGGATTTGTCTGACTCACTCTCTCTCTCCCCCCCCCCCCCCCCCACCCCCCCCCACAGAACTGGTCAGGATGGTGATGAGCGGTTGAAGATTTCAGACGCAGTTTATTTTATTTCCTGTATGTCATTTTTTTCCTATTATGTACACCCCCCCCACATCTCTCCGTCTGTCCATAGTTGTTGTTGTTGTTGTTTTTGTTTTTTATTACTATTATTATTATTATTATTATTATCATCCTTTTTTTTTTTTTTTTTTTTTTTTTTTTTTTTTTTTTTTTAATTAAGTGCCTTCAATCTGTTTATTTCGTCACCGTTCCTGATGCAGGTGTGTGAGGATGCACACTGTTGGTGTTTAAAGGTTTAAATTCTGTGACTATATAAAACCGAGAGGTAGATCTGCATCTCGTGTTCAGATCAGACCGGTGTGTGAGAGAAAACGCTTTCAAACACTGCAGCAATACAGTAAAAAGTAGTTCTGGTTTTGTGGTATCCCTACGCCATCGAAGAGCACCAATACTGAACGTAGTTCTGTCTCTGACACGTCGCTTTATTTATACACGACACCTTTAGCTGAAGACTTCATCACCATGTGAAGATCAAAACGTTCATCTGCCGCTTCCACTCTGAGTGGGAGGAAAAGGTCACAGTAGTGCGTTAACACCTGCGTTAACACCTGTGAGCCTCCTGCAGTGTTGAGGTGTGTAGAGTGGAACGAGTCCCACGTGTGTAAACCTGCATGTGTTAATTCACTGTGTTCTTATTCACACTTCCATCAGTATTTACTTTATTACCTTCACCACTGTGTGTCAGAATATTCCACTGTAAATTAATAAATACTGAACTTTCAGAGGAATTATGGACATTCGTTTATTTTGTGTGTGTGTGTGTGTGTGTGTGTGTGACTTTAACCCTCTGAGCTGTGGGCAGAGGTGGAAAGTACTGAACTACATGTGCTCTCGTTCCAGTACTTTTGAGTCCTCTTAAAATGTTGAACTTGGCTAAACTTATAACTTGGTAAAAGTAGTAAACCATCCTTCCATCTTCTACCGCTTACTCCTTCTTCAGGGTTGTGGAAAAGTATTTATTATTATTATTATTATTATTATTATTAATAATAATAATAATAATAATAATAATAATAATAATAATGTATTTAACCCCAGAAGAGTATACGCCAATTAAATAATGAAAGTCTTGAGAATAAATCCAGAGGAAATTCTACACTTCAGGTGAGAAATTTTATATAGCAGTAATGTGTGAGACAGATGAACTCTCCTCAGTGTTAAACGCAGGGGTAACCTGTACAGGTGAGCCATCCCCTGTCCAGCCAGGTGTGTTGTTGATGTACAGTATGGAAGCTCTGTATTAAACCACATCAGTCACCTTAATACTGCTTTTTCAGGGTTCTGCTCATTGAGTGTGGATTTAAATTCATTCATTTTTATGAGATTTGTAAAGTCCACGCTTTTAAGAAGTGGAGTAGTAGATCCGAGGTAGTCAAGTGTTTAATTTACACTGATTATTAGGAATAAATAGAGATTTAAAGTGCTCTTATTGTGTTATTTTGCCCCCTAGTGGTGTTACTACACCTCACTCTAATCCTGTTTCTCTAAAAAACATTCAACAGTTTATGGGGCAAATATTTTACTAAAATACTTTTTCATTCTTTCTTTCCTTTTATTTTCTTTATTTTTTTTCTTTTTATTCTCTGATTCCTGAGTTTTGTTTTTCTTTCTTTCTCAGTAGTTCCATCTCTGAAAGGAGTGACTTGACACATTCTCAGCTTCATGGATACACAAACTACACACACATTATATATATTCTTATTCTTTAAATACTAAACTTTTTCTCAAATCCTACTAATAATGAAAGCAGCAAGTTCGGGGCCAAGCACCAAGACTCGGTAAGTCACACAGACGCATCACAGGAAAACAGAGCTATAACTTTATCCAAAGGGATTCAAGAATGATTTGTAGTTTCACACATTTGATAGCGTGTTACACAAGAACGGTTTTGAATATCAATATTCCTTTGATAACTTTGGTTCAGACGGGACTCAGGGTGATGTGAGCCAAATTTGGTGAAGATTGGATAAAATTTGGGGAAGGAGCAATAATGACATTTTTAGTGTGTTGTTTTTACCAGCCATAGACACCCTAACCAGAAGAAGAAGAAAAGGTAGAATAACAGTAGAGTGCCTACACACCTTCAGTGCTTGGCCCCGTAATAATAATAATAATAATAATAATAACACAACACTGAACTCATTGATGACAATTTATTGTTCAAGATGTATGAATGTATTTGTGAAATTAAAGTGTAAATCTTTCTAAACCGGTCTGTTGATCAACAGCTGAGCAGATCACCAAAGAACCGACGTCCAACACACAACTGTTCAACACAAACATCCCAAATAGAAAAACACCAAACACACACACACATATACTGCTTCATAAATCACTAGTGTCTCACAACGGAAATGATAAAACGTGTGTGTGTTGCATGCATGTAAACTGCATTACTATTGTAATGTGTGAGTCTGAGACGCACGACATAAACACAAATAAAATTAAAGTAATTCTCACACACACACACGTTCGGTGTCAGAGTGTAACACGACACTTTCACACGGAAAAATCAGCGACACAAACGTTATAATTGTAAAATAATGCAGCAAAACTGTTCATGATAAAATATAAAAATACAAAAATATGAAGATACACAATCACTCGAGCGCAGGTGTAACTTCACCGTCCCTCATTTTACTGCTCAGGTACTCACATTCCTTCATTTAACTTCATACTTCATGTACACACACACACACACACACACACAGACAGAGTGTTTAATGTTTTTTCTTTCTATTTTTGTATTAATCAGATATTTTAACACTGGAAGAGAACTCAAACTACAAATTCACACAATCTACAAATCTGATTGGAGCAGGAGACTTTCTGTGTGGGCGTGACTAAGTGATACAGGTGGGTGTGTCTTTAAGTCCAAATATATTTATATATATTTTAGAAATGCACCGATGTATTGGCTGATAATCGGTATTTGCCAATAAAAGCTACTGTTCACGCTATCGGCCGATAGTTTAAAAACATCAGATGTTTAGGGTGGATTAAATCCTATCAATCAAAAGAGGGCGGGAAAACACAAGGATTTTGCGCTATGCGGTTTGTAAAATTTTACACCAGAAGTGAGCAGCAGTGAAGCGGCGTTGAGTCTAATCAACCCCCCCGGCTCTGGTCACGCTGAATTTAAGGGCCAGTACACCATTCAAAGATTTAAATGAAGCTGAGTTGACAAAAAAGTATATATTGCACAGAAAAATATACATGTTGAGTAGTATATTTATATGCAGTTAATGTTAATGAGTTAATATCATCATTAAAAAGGTTTATATTAGGCCTATTTATCACCAGTTTGATGTTCAGTGATGAAGTAGAAATGCTTGTGTGTGTGGAGAGTGAATGTGAGACTAACAGGAGGATTTTTACAATTCAGTCAATGTTAATATGAATTAATAACATTCAATAAGTTAATAATCTTACTTTAATCTTCAGAATTGAGTTCATGTATTAATGTTAATTAATGTGTTTTCTGTTTATGAGACCAGTTACTGTGAAACGTGTTGAAATGGAGAGAATAAAGTTTTCCTTCAGAATTGTGGGATTAATTATTATTAATTTAAAAGAAGGCATAAAAGGCAGAACTATCGGTATCGGTTATCGGTATGGGCCGATATCACTCTGAATAATCGCTTATCGGTTATCGGCTGAGAGATTTAGTATCGGTGCATCTCTAATATATTTGCATTTATTCATTTAGCAGATGCTTTTATCCAAAGCGACTTACAAATGAGGAAATGTATATATTTATATATCTTATGTTAGCTATCTGGCGTTGTGATGTTAACTCAGCTCCTGTTAGGTGTATTTTGAAATATCTTGTCACCAGAAACCAAAACCACCAACGACGTCCTTCTAACTGCCCGTGTTTTAACACTTCCATAAATGGACTCAAAGACACGCCCACATTTCCATCTGTGGACATCTACAAACATCAGCATAAAGGGGTGGAGTCTAGGCAGTGAACCAGCAGAGAGGTGGACCTTCTGGTTGCTTTCTGTATTTACACATGCCTCTACCACGCCTTTAGTGTCACTATAGCAACCATGCTTCTGTTGTCACTATAGCAACGGATGTGGCTCTGCGGTGGGAATGAATAAATGAGATGCAGTCAGTGGTGTAATCTGGGAACTGGCGTTTAGGAAATGAATCAGATTTGTGTGCTGTGTGAACGAACACACACACACACACACACACACACACTAAACACCTGCCTATAAACACTTACAGATATGGAGGGTGTGTGAAACCAGGATGAAAGACAAAGTGAAAAGGAGGTTTAGAGGAAGTAAAGAGGAAGTGATGAAATAAAGAGGACGTGATGAAGGGAAGTGAAGAAGTAAAGAGGAAGTAAAGAGGAAGTGATGAAGAGGAAGTGGAACAGTTTTACAGTACATGATGTTTATTTACAGTGGATGAAGAGAAGTTTCAGGCTTTAACACTGTTCTGTCCCTCAGTTATTAATCATGCTAACAGATATTCCTACATAAAAATATTCAAAACAAAGCATATAAAAAAAATTCAAATGAATCCCAACAGATGGAGCGTCTAAAAACCTAAAGCTCTCACCTGGTCCACAAACACCTTCACAAAGATTCGGTCCTAATTAAGCGCCTTCATTCAATCAGTACAAAACCCCAGGAGACTTTTAGTAAAATAATGTTTATAAGTGCTTCAGGTTCAAATCGGACTTCATCCTTCTGGTCTCGGAAAAGTTTTTAAAAGTGCAGCTTATTTTTATTTATTCTGTGAGAAGCTGAAGTAGCTACAGTGAGGTGGTGAAACATCTCCAGGGTTCTGCAGGTAAAACACTGGACCATAAATCACACACAAACCCACACTTAACACTGTTTTCATCATATAGAGTATAGAGTATATAGTTAATGTGTTGAAGTCGGATTTGTGGTCTGAACAGTTTAAAGTGAAATGTTTAAAAGATTAAAAGTCTCCCAAAAACAGATCTTCATCATCCTTCTCATTCAACCCCTCAAACCTTGTGTGTGTGTGTGTGTGTGTGTGTGTGTGTGTGTGTGTTCACTGTGCAGGGGTGACTGGGCCGGAGGGATTAAGGGAATCTCCTGTTAGTGCAGTGCCGGAGTCTGAGAGGAACATGGAGAGAGCGAGAGATGAGAA
Organism: Ictalurus punctatus; assembly: GCF_001660625.3. NCBI lineage: Eukaryota > Metazoa > Chordata > Actinopteri > Siluriformes > Ictaluridae > Ictalurus > Ictalurus punctatus. Next base: position 28,219,741 of record NC_030426.2, on the reverse strand, counting down.
AAACATCAAACATCAGATTATCATCTCCAATCCAGTGTTCCTGTGTGTACTGACTGCTTTACTGATTAGTGTGTGTGTGTGTGTGTGTGTGCTCTCTTACCGTGCACGGCTCCAGGCTGTATGTTGTTGGGGGAGGAGCCATGAGATGTAGAAGTGGGCGGAGCTTCACTGGGGGTGTTGGCGGCAGCCGGGGTGAGGCTGGGTGCAGGAGGCGGGGCGTTGACGTTAGGAGCCGATTGGTGGGGGATGGGCGGGGTGTTGCCGGGCTGGTTGCCGGGTTGGTTGCTATGGTGCTGGTGTTGTATCTGCTGGAAGTGCTGCTGGCGCGCTCTCATCTCCGCATACTTCAACTGCTCCATGTGGAACGCCTGACGATCAGCCAGGAGCTGCTGCCTCTGATACTCCAACTACACACACACACACACACACACATACACACACATCACACACACACACACACATTACACACACACACATACACACACACACACACACAAACATACGGTGCACTTCTGGGTTTTTTTTAAACATGGGTTCTTCCAGAGGTGCAATTCCACCACAGGAGGATTTTCAGGAACTCAAGAACTTCGTGAACATTTCCACCACAGAAACCAGGTATAATTCAAAGAACCTTTTTAGTTCTTGTTTCAAAGTCTGTATTTCTCCAGGAACTATTGGGGGTGAGGGGAGCTTGGTTTAAAAAGTCTCCTCAGCATTTTGGACAGGAATCAGATCAGGGCAGTTCAGGAACCTTTAAAACTTTTGGAGAACTAAAGTGTGTGAACCCCACATTACCCATAATCCCTTACCGCCTCTCTCTCTCGGTCCATGATGGTCTCCAGCTCCTCAAAGTGCCTCAGTTTGATCTCCAGCTTCTTCATCTGAGTCTCCACCAGCAGAGCCACTAGAGACTTGATCTTCCTCTCCTCCACCGCAGCCAGGTGCTACACACACACACACACACACACACACCATCAGTTATTCACCATCAAAATCATTCTTGGTTCTTTCTCAACAGCATTAAACTCACACAGACACACACACACACACACACGCACACACACACGCACACACACACCTTGGCTTTAACAGCAGCAGCAGCGAGCGCAGAGGCAGCTGCAGTGGCCAGATTCCCCTCACCAACATCTCTCTCCACCTTCGCTTTCCTCTCTCCATCACTCTCTCCTTCCCTTTGTCCATCCTCTGATCCCTCTTTTCCTTCTTTCTCCTTCTCTACATCACCTGAGAGAGAGAGACAGCGAGAACAGAGAGAGAGAAGGGGGGGGGGGAGGGGGAAAACAGAGAGAGAGAGAGAGAGAGAGAGAGAGAGAGACAGAGAGAGAAGAGGGGGAAAACAGAGAGAGAGAGGGGGGGGGACAGAGAGAGAGAACAGAGAGAGAGAGAACAGAGAGAGAGAGGGGGACAGAGAGAGAGAGCGAGAACAGAGAGCGAGAACAGGGGGGGAATGGAGAGACAGAAGAGGGGGAAAACAGAGAGAGAGAGAGAGGGGGACGGAGAGAGAGGGGGGGACAGAGAGAGAGAACAGAGAGAGATAACAGAGAGAGAGATAAGGGGACAGAGAGAGAGAGAGAACAGAGAGAGAGAGAGAACAGAGAGAGAGAGAGGGGGACAGAGAGAGAGAGAAAAGAGAGGGGGGGACAGAGAGAGAGAGAACAGAGAGAGTGAGGAGAGAGAGAGAGAACAGAGAAAGAGAACAGAGAGCGAGAGAAAGAGGGGGACAGAGAGAGAGAGAGAGAGAGAGAGAGATGAAGGTCTGGGCTTTGACTGGGTGATTGGAACACATTCAGGTTCTCAGTGCTGACCCACTCCAGTGTTGCTTTATCAGTGTGATCGGGGTTGTTGTCCTGTTGGAAGGTGAAGCTCCGCCCCCCAGCCCCTGGAAGAGTTTTCTTTTTTCCCCTCTTCTATCTATTTCTATCCATCCCCCCTCGACCCTGACCAGTTTCCAATGAAACGCATCTCCACAACATGATGCTACCACCACCATGCTCCACAGTGGGGATGGCTTTCTCAGGGTGATCACCAGAAGTTCAGTTTTGGTCTGATCAGAGCAGAGAAACTTCTTCCACAGGTTCTTCCAGCGGTGTGGAGTGTAAGTGTCCAGGTCGTTCCATCATTCTACTCATGATGGAACTTCTGATGGAAAGTGAACTTTATTATTATTAAAAACTGAATTATTTTATCTGTAAATAATTTTGTAAACGATATTGTTTCCCTTCACTTTAATGAATGTGATGTTTTGTGTAGAATCACAATATAAACCACAATTAAAGTCTAGTTCAGTTCCAATTGGGAACACACACACACCAAAACACGTGACTGACTGTGTGAGACACAAACACAAACACACACACATACTTCACAAAATCAGCTTTGCTTCTCTATCTACTCTATACATCTATAATCTATACAGTGGTGACTCCTCCCTCGATGATGTCACTGTGTCCAGCCAATGGGAACAAAACGTACCTGTGTCCGAGTCTGTCTTCTCTGCTTCTCGTTCTGTCTCTCCTTCTTTACCTCCTTCTTCTTCTTTCTTCCCGTTCTCACCCTGCTTCTCCTCCTCCTCACTCACTCCATCTTTACTCTCCTACACACACACCCACACACACACACACAGTTAGAACAGTGTACAGCCCACATAGTGATGTAACAAACACTTCCTTAAACACTTCATTACCTTGCTGTTGTCTCTCTTGTCCTCTGTGTTCTGAGCGTCACTGCTCTTGCTTTCGTCACTGCTCTCCTCTGCCACACACACACACACACACACACACACACACGTCTGATGTGCTGACTACTGACTGTAGTGGCCCGTTATCTCTGTGTGTGTGTGTGTGTGTGTGTTACCAGGCTTATCACTGTCCTCCAGGCCGGTTCCGGCGATGCCGCTGCCCTCCAAGCCGTACAGTGGATCTGGTCTGCCGCTCACCCGGGCCGCTTCCTCCACACGCCGCACGTGAGCCTCCACCAAAGCCGCTGGTACCTCCTCCTTCATACGGGAGAACTCCTCTGTCACACACACACACACACGACAGAGTAGACATGCCAGTTGAGCTTTCTATGAACAAAGACAATGTATACACCAGGTGCCAATACTTTTACACGCAAAACCTTTACAATACACTTCATTTTAGCGTTTTTCACAAAAGCAGTTCTGGATAATAAGAGATTTTGCATTAATGTATAATTTTAGGACATTGTACAGTAAATAAGAGTAAACTGTAACACACACACACACACAGTGTACCGCTACAAGGTGTCAATACCTTTACACATAAAACCTTTACAAACCTCCACAACCAACCTATCTAATGCACTTTGACCTTTGACCTCTCACCTAGAGCAGACTTGGCTGCAGCCGAGGCCACGCGCGGGTCGACCACGGAAGCCAGGAAGGCCACGGTGCTCATGACCGGGTTCCCGGCCTGACTGAAGGGGACGGGCTGATACACCAGCGGACCCAGAGCCGTCGCTCCCTCCTCCAAGTACGGGTCCTCGATGGGCAACCGCAGGAAGTGCAGGATACACTCGTCCTGCGTCCGGCTGCCCACGTGCTCCGACACCTTGTTCCAGTCATCCTTATACATCTCCAAACCCTGAGCAGAGAGAACACACACACACACAGCTCAGATCAGCACACACAAACACACACACACACACACACACACAGGTCAGATCAGCACACACAAACACACACACACACACACAAACGCACACAGGTCAGATCAGTACACACAAACACACACAAACACACACACACACAGGTCAGATTAGTACACAAACACACACACACACACACACACAGATCAGATTAAAACACACACAACAGAAATGAGTTTAGTACCTCCAACAGTAACAAAGTTTCCTGTTCAGTCCACTCCCGTGTTGCACTGGCAGCGTTTTTACCCTGTCACACACACACACACACACACACACACACAGGAAACAAAACAGCATTAGTGTTGTAGTGTCATGTATTTTAAAACTTTTCATTTTGACGGGGATCAGGTACCCAACACCATTTCCTCACAGTTTCATCAGCACTTCCCGGCCACTAGCCCATTCTACCCATCACACCTACCACATACCATACACTTCCTCCCATCACACCTACCACATACCATACACTTCCTCCCATTACACCTACCACATACCATACACTTCCTTCCATCACTTCTACCACATACCATACACTTCCTCCCATCACACCTACCACATACCATACACTTCCTTCCATCACTTCTACCACATACCATACACTTCCTCCCATTACACCTACCACATACCATACACTTCCTCCCATCACACCTACCACATACCATACACTTCCTCCCATCACACCTACCACATACCATACACTTCCTCCCATCACACCTACCACATACCATACACTTCCTCCCATTACACCTACCACATACCATACACTTCCTCCCATCACACCTACCACATACCATACACTTCCTCCCATTACACCTACCACATACCATACACTTCCTCCCATCACACCTACCACATACCATACACTTCCTCCCATTACACCTACCACATACCATACACTTCCTCCCATTACACCTACCACATACCATACACTTCCTCCCATCACACCTATCTCTTACCGTACACTTCCTCCCAGACACGTCAAACCACCGACTCCCCAGCAAACAGGGGACCTGCCCTGGACGTTGCGAACATCCACTGAGGTCTGCATTTGGTCGTCCGTTCCGAGGATGTCAGACGATAGCAAATCATAACACTACTGAATGTGTTCATTTCAGCAAAGGTCCCCTAAGCATCCCGAATGGCTGCTAGACGTCCTGTGATCGTCCCCTGAACATCCGTAGGACATCAAGGGGACCCTACACATGGACGTTCGGGGGACGTTTGTAGAGGCCATTTACGTGACGTCCTGTGGACCTTTTATTGTCAGCTGGGTCTCTTTGAACTGCTGCTCATGTAGCATCACACACACAAACTGAGTAAACCACCATCTGCCCTTTTCCAAATTTTACCCCAACTCACAGACCACTGGCCATTGATTTACAGAAGAGATCCTTTACATCACGATTTCTGTGTGTTTATTGTCCTGTGTGTTGTCCTGCACTCGTCTCACATTGTTGTGTATTTGCACTGTTGTGTACAGTTCCGTGTTGCACCATGGTCCTGAAGAGACGACATTATCCCAGTGTATACACGCTATATATAGATGAATGACAATAAAAACCCACTTGAGTTGAAAGTGAGGTTGTTAATCATACTGTCACACAGCCGCTCAGTGTCAGCGTGATCATCACCTTAGACGGGCCGCTCTTCTTGCTGTACATGTCCGTCCTCAGCCCAAAGTTCTGCAGATCCGTCGTTTTTTCCTTCACTTTGTCCGGGAACGACAGTATCGGCTGTGAGGACGGCGTCTATCGATGAGAGACAGAGCACAATTACTGCATTACACCTCAGTAATAACACCTGACATTTGTAACACGTTTATAACAACAATATATTATTAACTGTGGAGGCTGCTGTAATTTGTAATAGACATGAAATGCACTGTCACTGCTGAGCTTTACATACTGTACCAGTGTGACTGGGATGCGATTCTAGCGCAGCACGACCGTGGTGTGTATGTGTGTGTGTTTTTGTATATATGTGTGTGTGTGTGTGTGTGTGTGTATGTGTGTGTGTGTATGTGTGTGTGTGTGTGTGTATGTATATGTGTGCGTGTGTGCGTGTGTGTGTGTATGTGTGCGCGTGTATGTATGTATGTGTGTGTATGTGCGTGTGTATGTGCGTGCGTATGTGTGTGCGTATGTGTATTTATTTATGTATGTGTGTGTGCGTGCGTGTGTGTGTGTGTGTGTACCTGAGAGGCTTTCGGCTGCAGGGGTACGAGACTGGATGGCGTGTCTGCCAGGACGTGGAAGTGAGATGTGGGTGGTGGCCCCATGGGGGTGGGACGGCTCTCAGAATCCACCTGATAATTAATCAAACCCCACTGTTCCAGAAATGCATGGACCCTGTACACACACACACACACACACACACACACAGACACACACACACACACACAACCCTGATAAAACATACAGCTGGAATGAAACACAATTAACAGAAACTGATTCAGTACATGACCTTACACTCGTTTCCGACTGAACAATCAGATAAAAGAACTGGAACTAACCCTAACTCTAGTTTATTCTCTGGGAAAAGACATGAACTGTGTTGTAGATTGTGCTGGTGCTGTGACTGTGTTGTAGTTTGTGCTGTGATTGTTGTAGTTTTTGCTGTTACTGTGTTGTAGTTTGTGCTGTGGCTGTGTTGTAGTTTGTGCTGTGACTGTGTTGTAGTTTGGGGTGGTGCTGTGACTGTGTTGTAGTTTGTGTCGGTGCTGTGACTGTGTTGTAATTTGTGCTTTGACTGTGTTGTAGTTTGTGTCGGTGCTGTGACTGTGTTGTAGTTTGTGCTGTGATTGTTGTAGTTTTTGCTGTTACTGTGTTGTAGTTTGTGCTGTGACTCTGTTGTAGATTGTGGTGGTGCTGTGACTGTTGTAGTTTTTGCTGTGATTGTTGTAGTTTTTGCTGTTACTGTGTTGTAGTTTGTGCTGTGACTGTGTTGTAGTTTGTGTCGGTGCTGTGACTGTGTTGTAGTTTGTGCTGTGACTGTGTTGTAGTTTGTGCTGGTGCTGTGACTGTGTTGTAGTTTGTGCTGTGGCTGTGTTGTAGTTTGTGTCGGTGCTGTGACTGTGTTGTAGTTTGTGCTGTGACTGTTGTAGTTTTTGCTGTTACTGTGTTGTAGTTTGTGCTGTGACTCTGTTGTAGATTGTGGTGGTGCTGTGACTGTGTTGTAGTTTGTGTTGATGTTGTGACTGTGTTGTAGTTTGGGGTGGTGCTGTGATTGTGTTGTAGTTTGTGCTGTTACTGTGTTGTAGTTTGTGCTGTGACTGTGTTGTAGATTGTGGAGGTGCTGTGACTGTGTTGTAGCTTGTGTTGGTGCTGTAACTGTGTTGTAGTTTTTGGTGGTTCTGAGACTGTGTTGTAGTTTGTGGTGGTTCTGAGACTGTGTTGTAGTTTGTGCTGTGATTTTCTCCTCCTGACCTCATGATGGCACAAACATCTCCTGCCAGGTTTCTACGGCAAGCTGTAGAGGTCAAATACTCCTGTGGGTTCAGCCGATATGTATCTATCATAAAGTTCCTGTAGGCAAGATAACTGTAACACAGAGAGAGAGAAAGGGAGAGAGAGTTATACTATGTGTAGCTAGTATTTATAACGCACTATGGAGGGTCTATGTCACCATTAGGTTACACCCTTAAATGGCAGTTACACCCTTAAATACATACACCCTATGTAGTGAAGATAGGTAGAACACCCTAGCACAAGCTGAGGACAAAACCAAGAACAAAATGCACTTTATAGCAGTGAGACGTTTTGTGTGTCGAGTTTCACATGTTCTAATAGTGTATAAGATATTAATAGTGAAACAATTAGGATGATATCAGTTTAAAAGTTTGCAGTCCATTCTCTTTGAGATAAATTATTAGAGAATATTCATCCTTTTACTATAATGTGTGTGTGTGTGTGTGTGTGTGTGTGTGTGTGTGTGTGTGTGTGTGAAGAATGGAGAAGTGTAGCTTGGTGTACTCACATCTCAGGGGTCTTAGATTTGTTCTTTCCATTGAAGAACTCGGGCAGAGCTCTACGCTCAATAGCATGAACACTGAGAGAGAGAGAGAGAGAGAGAGAGAGAGAGAGAGAGAGAGAGAGAAAGGGAGCGGGGGAGAGGGGGGTGGGAGATTAATATTACAGTAAAACTGCAGACCTAATTTAGAAATAGTATTAAAGGAGAAGACAGGTTATTGGTTGGTTATCATGGCCATGCCCCCAACACGACTATACAGTGACAGCAGGTGACGTTAATACTAGAGAAAAACACCTCTGCAGCTGACCTCCACATGACCTCCACATGACCAGCAGAATAATCATCCATCATTCCCCTTGAACGTACATATTTATACTTAACTAAGTATTTACACCGATTATAACAATTACTGAACTAAATACGTGAACATAATTTATAATGTAATTATATTGTTAAATAGTTAATGTAATAATATACACATATTGTATAAGTATATTCTACAGGGTGTTAAACTAATCATTTAGAATTTTTTCACCCAACACCAATCTTGAGGAAGCACAGCGCCATATTTTAACTTGAGCTAAAAGCAGAAACTCCGTGTTTGTCACGAAATAGTATATTCACTGTGCACATCTGGCCGTGTAACCATCTACTGTCCAAACTGAAGTGTGTAAACATTTCATAGTTTCAGGTTTATGCTGTATGATACGCCCAGTGAAAGAGTTTTGCACTGGAGGTGCAGGTTTCTTATGGGATGATGATGAGAGTAACGCAAACACCTGATAAACACCTGATAAACACCTGATAAACTCCTGATAAACACCTGATAAACTCCTGATAAACCCCTGATAAACTCCTGATAAACACCTGATAAACTCCTGATAAACTCC
>NC_030426.2:28191198-28206198 GCF_001660625.3 Ictalurus punctatus | reverse complement strand
TTCATCTGATAACACACAGAGTTACAGTGAGAACTACAGTGTGTGTGTGTACCGGTAGTTTAGTTAGAGGAGGGTGTGTGTGTGTGTATACTGGTAGTTTGGTGAGAGGACTGTGTGTGTGTGGTAGTTTGGTGACAGGAGGTTGTGTGTGTGTGTACCTTTAGTTTGGTGAGAAGAGGGTGTGTGTGTGTGTACCTTTAGTTTGGTGAGAGTAGTGTGTGTGTATACCGATAGTTCGGTGAGAGTAGTGTGTGTGTGTGTACCGGTAGTTTGGTGAGAAGAGGGTGTGTGTGTGTGTGTGTTTGTGTGTGTACCGGTAGTTTGGTGAGAGGAGGGTGAGTGTGTGTGTGTGTGTACTGGTAGTTTAGTTAGAGGAGGGTGTGTGTGTGGTAGTTTGGTGAGAGGACTGTGTGTGTGTATACCCGTGGTTTGGTGAGAGTAGTGTGTGTGTATACTGGTAGTTCGGTGAGAGTAGTGTGTGTGTGTACCGGTAGTTTGGTGAGAGGAGGGTGTGGGTGTGTACTGGTAGTTTGGTGAGAGGAGGGTGTGTGTGTGTGTGTGTGTGTGTACCGGTAGTTTGGTGAGAGGAGGGTGTGTGTGTGTGTGGTAGTTTGGTGAGAGGAGGATGTGTGTGTGTGCTGGTAGTTTGGTGAGAGGAGAGAGTGTGTGTGTACCGGTAGTTTGGTGAGAGGAGGGTGAGTGTGTGTGTGTACCGGTAGTTTGGTGAGAGGAGGGTGAGTGTGTGTGTGGGTGTGTACCGGTAGTTTGGTGAGAGGAGGGTGAGTGTGTGTGTGGGTGTGTACCGGTAGTTTGGTGAGAGGAGGGTGTGTGTGTGTGTATGGGTGTGTACCAGTAGTTTGGTGAGAGGAGGGTGTGTGTGTGTGTGTGTGTGTGTGTGTGTACCGTTAGTTTGGTGAGAGGAGGGTGTGTGTGTGTGTGTGTGTGTGTACCGGTAGTTTGGTGAGAGGAGGGTGTGTGTGTGTGTGTGTGTGTGTGTGTGTACCGTTAGGTTGGTGAGAGGATGGTGTGTGTGTGTGTATGGGTGTGTACCGGTAGTTTGGTGAGAGGAGGGTGTGTGTGTGTGTGTGTGTGTGTGTGTACCGGTAGTTTGGTGAGAGGAGGGTGTGTGTGTGTGTGTACCGTTAGTTTGGTGAGAGGAGGGTGTGTGTGTGTGTGTGTGTACCGTTAGTTTGGTGAGAGGAGGGTGTGTGTGTGTGTGTGTGTACCGTTAGTTTGGTTGAGAGGAGGGTGTGTGTGTGTGTGTGCCGGTAGTTTGGTGAGAGGAGGGTGTGTGTGTGTGTGTGTGTGTGTGTGTGTACCGGTAGTTTGGTGAGAGGAGGGTGTGTGTGTGTGTGTGTGTGTGTGTGTGTGTATACCGGTAGTTTGGTGAGAGGAGGGTGTGTGTGTGTGTGTGTGTGTGTACCGGTAGTTTGGTGAGACGAGGGTGGGTGAGTGTGTGTGTGTGTGTACCGGTAGTTTGGTGAGACGAGGGTGGGTGAGTGTGTGGGTGTGGGTGTGTACCGGTAGTTTGGTTGAGAGGAGGGTGTGTGTGTGTGTGTGCCGGTAGTTTGGTGAGAGGAGGGTGTGTGTGTGTGTGTGTGTGTGTGTACCGGTAGTTTGGTGAGAGGAGGGTGTGTGTGTGTGTGTGTGTGTGTACCGGTAGTTTGGTGAGACGAGGGTGGGTGAGTGTGTGTGTGTGTGTACCGGTAGTTTGGTGAGACGAGGGTGGGTGAGTGTGTGGGTGTGTCTGTGTACCGGTAGTTTGGTGAGACGAGGGTGGGTGAGTGTGTGGGTGTGGGTGTGTACCGGTAGTTTGGTGAGACGAGGGTGGGTGAGTGTGTGGGTGTGTGTACCGGTAGTTTGGTGAGACGAGGGTGGGTGAGTGTGTGGGTGTGTGTGTGTACCGGTAGTTTGGTGAGACGAGGGTGGGTGAGTGTGTGGGTGTGGGTGTGTACCGGTAGTTTGGTGAGACGAGGGTGGGTGAGTGTGTGGGTGTGGGTGTGTACCGGTAGTTTGGTGAGACGAGGGTGGGTGAGTGTGTGGGTGTGTGTGTGTACCGGTAGTTTGGTGAGACGAGGGTGGGTGAGTGTGTGGGTGTGGGTGTGTACCGGTAGTTTGGTGAGACGAGGGTGGGTGAGTGTGTGGGTGTGGGTGTGTACCGGTAGTTTGGTGAGACGAGGGTGGGTGAGTGTGTGGGTGTGGGTGTGTACCGGTAGTTTGGTGAGACGAGGGTGGGTGAGTGTGTGGGTGTGGGTGTGTACCGGTAGTTTGGTGAGAGGAGGATTGCTGACGTGTCGTCCGAAAACTTCCTCCTGAAACTGCAGCAGCTGAACCACCAAACTGGACAGAGATTTATTAGTGGGAGGCTCCGCCTGGATATACTACACACACACACACACAAGCACAAGCACATACACACTTCAGCCTAATTATCAGGAGATTATAAATAACGTGCTACAATAACAGTGTATTAAACAGGACTACAGCGTTACTGCGTCACTAATAAGAACCTGGAGTATGAATTGGGATCATACGCACGTATCACGTTTATTGTGGTTAGTAAGGAATTACATCTTCAGCACATTCTGTCAGCAGCTGAGTTTATTGCGCCCCCTAGTTGAGGAACTCCCCCCCCCCCCAAAAAACTTTCAGTTTAATTGCTGTCCTCAAGGCGAGACCCCTGAAGCCAGCTTTCAAACTGCTGCTCATGCAGTGTCACAGCGCGGGGTAGCACTGAGAGGGTTATCTGCCCTCTTCTACAGACATACTCTCACAGACATCTACAATTGGCTAGTGTCACTGTGATTGACAGGGGAGAGACAGTATGCCCCTCCCACACAGAGAACACGGACATGTCCGTTCCATTGACTCGGCAGTGGACCTAAACCCACGAGCTCCAGGAACGCTTCTGCTGTTCCACTCAGAACTTTCCTTAATTACTACTGAAACCCAGAACTCCTCCTCTTACTTTATTACATTCATAAGTAAACAAAACATACTTTTATACTTATCTTTCACATACTTTTCAAACTGACATTTTTATTTAGACTTTTAAATGATAAATCTTAACGGTGTCTTCTTCTCTCATCAGCCAGTGACTATACGCTACACATCTGCAGAGCGGACGCCATTTTATTTACATTTTATTAAAATGACAGTACATTAAAGTTTAAAGTTACAGTTACATTTTATTCAGTTTAAAGAAAACAATCACATTCATCAGTGCAGAAAAAAATCACGCCAATTCATCTTCTTAATTCTACCAGTCAAAAATACTTTTTAATACTTAAGTTCATTTAACACGATCAACTTTTGAACTTTTTACATTTATTCATTTAGCCGACACTTTTACCCAAAGTGACTTACAAATGAGAAAATACAAGCAAACTTTTTACTGGAGCGAGTTTACACTTTCACTCACGTATCAGTTCTCAGTACTTTCTCCGCTCTTGTAGTGACACTCACCAACATCAGCGTCCATGTTTCATTCATAGAGAAAATTAAAAAACTTTGATCACCACCACATGCACCAGTCTCTCCAGGAATTAAAGATTTCACGATCACAGAAACGCTGCAATATTCCCACGAGCTGCAATTTTCAAAATTACCACAGATTTGAGTTGGTCACGTGTCATGTGACGTCATCACGACACGCATTGTCTCCGATTCACGTGCGTCAAACACGAGTACAGCTAAAAGGTCTCATTTACTAAGAAACATCACTGAAAGAACGCGCAGAACTATTTGGTGCGATCGTGATTTTGAGTTGTTTTCCACACAAAAAAAGCAGAAAAAACTCGAAGTGCAAATTTGATTAAAAAAAAGCCACAGCAACAATCATAAAAACTGTGATTTACGCTCAGGATGCAGCGCTACTTCCTGTTTTGTGCTGATGTAATTTTCCTGTTTGTAGGTAATAGCGATGTACAGAATGAATGTTTTTAAACTGACCTTCAGTACAGGGTTTAGTAAGATATATAAATATATTTGAATATTTCTAATCTAATCTTGTAACTAATTCAGTTTATATTTCCTCAATTGCAGCTTCAGTGCACAGAACATGTTCTGTTGGGTTTCACTTAAGAGAAAAGTTTTAAAAGTGTTAATTAATAATTGTCGAGCTGCAGAGTGGGAAGAAACCATGGACGCCTCCATGAAAGCGTGTGTTTTGTTAGCAACATGCTAACCAGCTAGCATTAGTGATAATGGGGGGTGGTTTGGGGGGTGTTAATATTAATATACTTTGCAAATTTATTTATAAATAAACAATTTGTCATAACTGCATAAGTATTCACCCCCGTTACTGTGAAACCCCTAAATGAGTTCTGGTTCAGAGTTTCCATCAGAAGTTCCATCATGAGTAGAATGGAGTGGAGGTGTGTGTAATTAAAGTGCCATGAGATCTCATTATAAATACACCTGTTCCTGGAAGAACCCAGAGTTTGTTAGAGAACCTAAACACACAGCATGATGAAGAACAAGGAGCGATCAGAACAAGTCTGGGATAAGTTTACAGCATCAGTCAGGGTTTGTGACATTTGATTAGTTATTAAAAAACTAAAAGAATACGGTACAACCGCAGCATGTGGTGTTCAGAGGGTTCAAGATGCTACCATCAGCATGCTTCACAGATGGGATGGTGTTCTTTGGGGAGGGGGAGAATAACTGGGGGGAATGAGCTGTGTTTTGAGTAAATTCATGAGGAAATCTTAATTAAGTCCATTTCAGTTCCAGGTTGGAACAAAAATACACACTATGGAATAAGGAAGGAAAGGGGGGTGAATACTTATGCACAGTGCTGTATATCCAGTGACCATCATTATCAACTGTTATTATTCTTAGAGTCATTATTTAATAATTATAAGCTAATTAACACATAATGGGTTTAGAATGCTACTCATTTGCCTGATATTTAATAGAGCTTATGAGGGAATTGTGAATTTGTGCAAAAGTTTACACCCCCTGCTAATGAACCCGCACTAGCCACATTAATCACAAAATATCAGTGAAGGGTAATAAAACTATTGGGAAGGTTATAGTTTTACGTTGTTATTGAGACAGATTGGTTACGGTTATGGTTTAGGATGATGGTGATGAAGATGATGATGATGAAGGTGAGAGAGGAGGGGCAGAATGAACTGGACACAAAAAAATCCATTCACTCATTTTTAGAGAGGTGTAGAAGCTGATCAGTAAATAAATGCATTATAACATGAATCAAACCGGATGCACATCTGGATCTGTGTGTGTGAGTGTGTGTGTGTGTGTGTGTGTGTGTGTGTGTGCCGCACTCAAGCCCACATTTAGTTTTTTTCCCTCCCGGATAAAAGAAAAACGCGTCGTGTTCCTTCATCGCATCAGATGAAAGGAGTCCGATCTGCGCAGGTGATGAGTTTAAATCCCTGTTTTAAATGTTTTATCTGAATAAAAAGCTTTATTTTCCACAGGCTAGTCATGCATCTTCTATTGTCTGATTGCGGTTAGAGGATTTAAACAGCTGGATTTCTGTCTCCATGTCTCTGTCTCTCCTCATCATCACCATTTCATCACCTTCACACATCACCTCCACCTGCGTTTCACATGCAAATAAACCGGTAAGTACCTTTTTATAATTCTTCCCGAGCCACACGCGGACATTGTCGAACTGAGACACGGTATCAGAGGCTTCGAAATATTTCACATTCGGCCCGCCGTCTTTCTTCCGCACCGCCATCTTTGTCTCCAGCCAGACGTGTGAGACGGCGCGCCCTCTGCTGCACAACTGCGGTATTTCCTTCAGCTGAAGCGAGAAACGGCGTCCATTTTGGCTCAAATTTGGATTTTGAGGTTCCGTTCTGTCTGGCTGTGTTTGAGCCAACATGGCGGGACAAGCAGCACCCCTGAGTCAAGAGTCCCCATCCCCCTCTCTAATATATACATATATACATTTATATATACAAAGGATACGACATATACATTTTATAAAGTGTCTCTGGGTATTTTTTAAAACTTTATATTTATACTATTTTAATACGCTACGAGTCAATCATTTTCCTGAGGCGGAATGGTGCACAATACTCACTCCAGTCCTACATGTATTTTATTTACAGCCGTTTGTGCGAGTTATAAATATCATACATGAGTTTAAAAATACACTGTTAATTAAATTTTTTAAAATGACTATTTTAGAGATGAAAGCACAGCGTCAGTCTAGAACTCTCAGGAGAAACTTACAGCGTGTCACCGCTAGAGGACGCCGCTGGACTGAATATCACACTTAATCTAAACCTTGAATGTAAGATTTTAACTCCACACCTGGTTTACGCTCATTATTAATCCAACATTTCATGAGCTCCACTTTCATACAGGTGGATATTCACAGGTTGTAGTCCACCTGTAGCGCTGCACAAAGTATTGGCACCCCCTACTCCAACTCAATATCAGTGATGGGGTAAGAAGAAGTATTCCATCAAAAAGCAACACATGTCTGTTTATTTCATAATCATTCATTTTCATTTACATTGTAGGGTTATATCAGGTATTATTTAGCACATACACGCTGTTTTACATTATTTAAACTTCCCTGGCCATTTAGTTGTTGTCGAATGACGTTGAAAGCTCTGATTATTAAGAGAGATACATTGATAATTATCAGTTATTTCACTCAATATTGAAATAATGTTTTATTTATTTAGCATGATTATTCAGTCATTTTTGGACAAACTGCGTTGAATATTAACACAGTTATATGATAAATGCACAGTTAAATGAAGGAATGAATAATAATCTACTAGAGTTAAAGCTGAGAGTTAAACGTACTGCAGCAGAGTCAATAGAAGTTTATTAGTCATTATCACAGTTAATTAAGTGGTTTTGATTAAATTATGATAAACAGTGCAGCTCTTTTTACTCTCTTATGTTTCAGGAAGTTATAAAAGGCTACTCGACTTTTTTTTTTGTAAAATTTAAAGTAAGTGTGTGTGTGTGTGCGTGTGTGTGCGCGTGCATGCGTGTGTGTGTGTGAATCTGTGAGGAATGGGTAATGAATGATGATCAATGATCACTGTCAGTGGTTTGATAACTAGTGTGTGTGTGTGCGTGTGTGTGCACGTGTGTGTGCGTGCGTGCGTGTATGTGTGTGTGTGTGTGTGTATGTGCATGCGCACGTGTATGTGTGTGTGTGCATGCATGCGTGTGTGTGTGTGTGTGTGTGTGTGTGTGTGTGTGTGTGTACAGGAGTGTAGTATTGATTACTGTAAGGTATATGAGATTGTCACCAAATTCAGCTACACTACTTTAATTAATGAGGAGTCAAATCCCAAAAAGATTCAATTCTGTGAATCTCCCGACTCCACAAACTGATTCAGGCAGATCATGAACATTTTCTCCACGTTATGAACCTCAGTAGCGTGAAAAGAATCAGAAAACAGAAAAGTGCAAATCTAAAAATGTGTTAAAGCTGATCACTTGAAGGAGGTACCAAAGAAGTTTATCAATCGTTGGTTATTATTATTATTATTATTATTATTATTATTATTATTATTATTATTATTATCCATTTTCTATACCGCTTATCCTACAGGGTCACGGGGAACCTGGATCCTATCCCAGGGAGCACGGGGCATGAGGCGGGGTACACCCTGGACGGGGTACCAATCCATCACAGGGCACAATCATATACACACACACTCACACACACTACGGATACTTTGGACATGCCTATCTTTGGACTGGGGAGGAAATTGGAGTACCCGGAGGAAACCCCTGCAGCACGGGGAAAACATGCAAACCCCCAACCCTGGAGGTGTGAGGTGATATTATTATTATTATTATTATTATTATTATTATTATTATTATTATTATTGTTATTATTAAAATTTTACAAGCTTTATGATTTTTTATTGGTTATTTGATGTTGAATCATCGATACTTTTCCCCATAGGCTTTTGTCATGAATTTTTAAACTTAATATAAAGTATTAATTGTTTGGATTTATACACAATTGTGGAAGTGTAAATAAAAAATATATGAAAATAGTGTAGTTAGGTCAAATTTATGTTCAAGTTATCATCTGAGTTCATGATCTAGAATTAAAACTTTTTAGGCTGTATTGTTACGTTGAGAAGAGAAATTAAAACCAAACTCAGACCTAACTACAGAGTTCCACTCTTTGTTTCTCTGTGTGTCTCTGTGTGTCTCTGTGTGTCTCTGTGTGTTTCCGTGTTGCTCTTGTGTCTCTGTTTATCTCTGTGTGTTTCTCTGTGTCTCTGTGTTTCTTTCTGTTTCTCTGTGTGTCTCTGTGTGTGTCTCTGTTTCTCTGTGTCTCTGTGTGTCTCTGTGTGTCTCTCTGTTTCTCTGTGTTTCCATGTGTCTGTGTTTCTCTCCGTGTCTCTCTGTTTCTCTATGTGTCTCTGTGTTTCTCTGTGTGTCTCTCTGTTTCTCTGTGTTTCCATGTGTCTGTGTTTCTCTCTGTGTCTCTGTGTTTCTCTCTGTTTCTCTGTGTCTCTGTGTTTCTGTGTGTCTCTATGTTTCTCTGTGTTTCTCTCTGTTTCTCTGTGTTTCTCTGTGTCTCTGTGTTTCTCTCTGTTTCTCTATATTTCTCTATGTGTCTCTGTGTGTCTCTGTGTTTCTCCATGTGTTACTGTGTTTCTCTGTTTTTCTCTGTGTGTCTCTGTGTCTGTGTCTCTCTCCCTGTCTCTCCGTTTCTCCCCGTGTCTCTCTGTTTCTCTGAGTGTCTCTGTGTTTCTCTGTGTGTCTCTGGGTGTCTCTGTAAGCGTAGCGGATGAGCACTGGGTCAGATTAATCTTCACACCGCGAGCACGTCCTCTTTACAGCAGAGCGCGTACAGTTAACACACACTGATATTATTTTATTAATTCAATAAATCAAAAAAGTGATTAAAAGTGTGATAAAATTTCACACACACATTACAATTTCATCTCCTCCATTTAGTGTCTTGTGACTTCATTAATTTACGCTGAATAACTGTCTGAGCTCCGTATTAATAAATAAAGCGTAAAATATCAGGAAGTGCAGCATCAACACTTTAATATACAGAATAAATAAAGACAAGATTCAGTCCATCACTGATAACACTTAAAAACACAATTCACACATTAGTATGATAGTGGTACACAAATCACACACACTCTCTCTCTCTCTCTCTCTCACACACACACACTCACACATACACACACACTCACACACATACACACTCACACACTCTCACTCTCTCTTACACACACACACTCACAAACACACACACACACACACACACACACATTAATCCGTAATGTACAGTTAGTTAAAGTACCCTTAATTTTAAACCTATAATATTTATACACAGTGAATTATAAACTGATTAATGTTAACAGCTCATTTGCATATCTGATGTCCAAATCTGTTGATCCTGTAATTTAGTGACATCACAGAAGGAGCTCATGTGTAAACACACTGTTTAGAGGTACTTTAACATTGAAACTCCACATTTATCCTCAGAGTTATATATAATACACCACACACACATGTTGATTTGTAGTTTAGTATTTGTTATAAATATAGATAAATATAATGTACATATTAATAACACAGCTGTAAATAAGTGTAATATAGTACATATTCATAATCATGCCATAAAATACATACAGTTATACAGATTAATCTGTACAGTAGAGGTGTGTGTGTGTGTGTGTGTGTGTGTGTGTGTGTGTGTGTGTGTTTGTTGTGTTTATTCCTCATTATGGAACTTTATGGATTTATAGGATTTAAAATGAAGTATGTAGGTTTAGGAGATTTCATAATAAATAGTTTACAACAACTACAACAAAAAACTGGATGAGATCACTCCATTTAGTGTTCCCTCCGAGGCCACGCCCACAAATCCTATCCTAAAATATCAGTGCAGAAGGAGGCGGAACTTATTATTTAAATAGAACCGCCTCTTTGTCCTGATGGACCACAAGTAATTTCTAATAATACGGCACTGATATGCACTGTAAATAAATGCTGCAGCACTCAGGCTCTCCACTGTGTGTGTGTGTATGTGTGTGTGTGTGTGTGTGTGTGTGTTTCATCCTTCTGAATGAACTACAGGAAGCTGTAATGATCCAAACAAGCATGCAGTAACTCACAGAAGCATCAGTGTATTAACGCACCGGGTCCATCTCCGTGTGTGTGTGTGTGTGTGTGTGTGTGTGTGTTAATCAGGGTAGATGAGAAACCCGCTGAAGGTGCTGTATTTGTTGGTGTTTCCTCCGTGAACCTTTCCTCCGTCCAGCTGCACACACACTTCATCCCCCACGTCTAAGTGCAGGATAACGCTGTTGGAGGCGTAGTCGTAATTCTGATCTGCGTCCTGAGCAATGGCACTCGCCCGCACCTGAGACACACACACACACACACACACACACACACACACACACACACACACACACACACAACAGAGCTTATAGATTTGGTGTATTTGAGTCAAATTAGTTACAAAGATTGTTTTAAATCTCTATTTATAAAAGAGACTCTCTCTGTACTTTTTTGTGGGCGGAGCTACATATGAGCTCAGTTTGTTATGTCACTAAATTGTAGACTCAAAGAGTGAGAAAATGAGGATGTAAATTGACTCTGAGACTCAAATCACACTTACCAATGTGAGGGAATTAACTAGCAGCTCCCTAACCTGCTAACTAGGTACATTAGCTCAAGTTAATAGTAATAAACATTTAAATAATAATAGAGAAAGCAGGAGGACTTGGATGTGGCTCTAATTAGCATATTCATGTATATTCATAGACCCAGGTGCAGATATGTTCCTGAAATTTTTATTAATTTATTGTGAATTTAACAGATTTTATATATACACACTAATGGATTAAAATAAAGTTGAAGAGGATGTGTGATGTGAGGTTTCTACACCCTGCCTGTGTGAATTCATCTAAATTCTATTCACTTCTTCAAATATTGACGCACTTATGATACAGCAGCGTGAAAGATGAACGACTGCAGTCACAAAATTGATCAAATGAAAACTCTCCACGTTCCCAGTGTCTCTCTCTCTCTCTCTCTAGCTCTCGCACTCTCTGTCTCTCTCTCTCTCTCTCTCTCTCTCTCTCTCTCGCTCTCGCGCTCTCTCTCTCTCTCTCTCTCTGTCTCTCTCTCTCTCTCTAGCTCTCGCGCTCTCTGTCTCTCTCTCTCTCGCTCTCTCTCTCTCTCTCTCTCTCGCTCTCGCGCTCTCTGTCTCTCTCTCTCTCTCTCTCTCTCTCTCTCTCTCTCTGTCTCTCTCTCTCTCTGTCTCTCTCTCTGTCTCTCTCTCTCTCTCTCGCTCTCGCTCTCACGCTCTCTCTTCATCTGTTTCTTCCACAGAGCTTACCTCGAATAAATGAGATGGGCAGTGACCTTACACCGGACATTCTACAATTGTGTGTGTGTGTTAAAGCGTGAGAAGATGGTGGAGGTAGAAACAGTGTGTGTGTGTGTGTGTGTGTATGTGTGTGTGTGTGTGTTAAAGCGTGAGAAGGTGGAGGTAGAATCGTGTGTGTGTGTGTGTGTGTGTGTGTGTGTTAAAGCATGAGAAGAAGGTGGAGGTAGAAACAGTGTGTGTGTGTGTGTGTGTGTGTGTGTGTTAAAGCATGAGAAGAAGGTGGAGGTAGAAACAGTGTGTGTGTGTGTGTGTGTGTGTGTGTGTGTGTGTGTTAAAGCGTGAGAAGGTGGAGGTAGAATCAGTGTGTGTGTGTGTGTGTGTGTGCGTGTGTGTGTGTGTTAAAGAGTGAGAAGAAGGTGGAGGTGGAATCAGTGTGTGTGTGTGTGTGTGTGTGTGTGTGTGTGTGTGTGTGTATGTGTGTGCGTGTGTGTGTGTGTGTGTGTGTGCAGGTCCTGAGGGAAGGTGTTATTGATCCACATGTTGCGTGTAATTTATACGGAGTCTTTCCTGTAATAACTTTGTTATCCAGTCTCACGAACACACTGGACTTGATTTAGATTCTTAACGCACACCTAAAGATGCAATAATTGATTTTCTACATCTTTTACAAACGACCTGCAAAAACAGGGCCTCAGAACGAGTGTGTTACGTGGCTGAGTTATAAACCTGATCGGAAAACTGCTTCATGGTCCAGAACGCTTGCTTGTGTTTGGATGAACTTCCTGTTAATGAAGCCGTGAGATTCTAAATGATGGTAATCGTAATGTGTGTGTGTGTGTGTGTGTGTGTGTGTGTGTGGGTGTGGGTGTGTGTGTGGGTGATATGTAGATTTTATCACACTTTTAATTCACTCTTTGGATTTTGAGTGAGTTATTGTTAATAAATAAGAAGATGGCGGATGAATGTCTTTAATTCTCTTCACATGGTTTCATTAATGATCTCGGTGTCTCTCTGCTGCTCTGTGTGGCCAGTTCTTCTCCTTCATTGGCCGGTGAATGAGATGCAGGTCACGTGTTTGTCACTGGTCTGTGACTTGTGCAGGCGTGTGTGTGTGTGTGTGTGTGTGTGTGTCCCAGTCTGTGTTAAATCAGATTGATTAGCAGCGTGAGGTGGCAGCTCCCGTGGGACGTCTGTGGTTCGGCAGGGAGGAGCGAGAGCTCTGTAATTGCCACTCGCGAGGGCTCGTTGCTGCTCCTAATGGCTCACACTCCATTATAACTCCAGTGTGTGTGTGTGTGTGTGTGTGTGTGTGTGTGTGTCTATAAAAGGATTGCTCTATTTTATCGACACTATTGTGTTTTCTCTCCAGTGTTTGATAATCCTGCAGAGAAGAGGAAATGATTTACAGATGAACCTCAGACATGGACATGTATATTTTGTTATTCTGTTATGGATGGTTATAGATAATGTCTGCCTGCTTAGCCCCGCCCCCTCAGCTCTCTGGAATTATCCATGGACCCACTTCCTTAGTTCACCGTTGTTATCCATGGCCCCAACCCTTTCTTTCTCTACACTCAACCATATCTCTGTAGATGTCTACTTGGTCCCGCCCTCTCAACTTTACGAGTCATGCACTAGGCCCCGCCCCCAGTGCCCTGGAATCAAGCAAATCGCCCACTCAGCTTTCTTGTGCAATCTGCTTGCTGCAGCGTCCTTTACCTATCTGAATTGATCTGCTATGCCCCACCCTCTTCAGCCCTCTGAAGTTGTTCACTTGGCCCCAGCTACTCATCTGTTGAGTTGTTTTGTGACCGCGCCCCCTCAGCTCCCTATAGTCATCCACATCGACCGTGAGAAGATGATTATTTAATGTTTATGGAAGGAGTCTCCAGTGTCCGAGGTAAAGCTGTAACTGTAAGCTTTCCATCATCTTCAGGACAGAGGAGTTTACGCTTCTTTGCAGTTTCTCAGTAACGTGACAAGCTGCGTTTTTTTTGACAGAGAATAAAGAGTGAGGGAACATCTGTTTATACAGTAGCTGCTATCACGTAAGTGACAACAGGAACTAACTCGTTTCAGAGTAACTATAAGTAGATAAAAAGAATGATGTTATTCTTTGATAAATAAGAAATTGCAATGTTATGGTAAATGGTATATTACTGTGATATAAGGGGAATAAAACACTTCAGGGAGGTCACTAACTCCACTTCATCACACACGTTTGTTCCTTCCTGTACAGTTTGGTTTACTTTACACATTCACATTTTGCAGATTTGCAGTTCAGCTGTCAGTCATGTTGCTCCGCCCCCAGGAGACAGCACTGAAGTGAGAAGGTGTTGATATTGACATGGAGCCGTGCAGCAGCGTTACGCTCTGGAGTTACTGTTTAACTAATGACCATATGGCTTTGTGTAAACATTCTCCCATTTGAACAATGGAGATGTGGGGGAGAAGTGCTTTTCAAGTTTCTACTTTGATGGACACAAAAGAATAACACCGATCAGCCATAACATTAAAACCACTGAGAGGTGACGTGAATAACGTTAATGATCTCGTTACAGTGGCACCTTTTGGGGGGAGGGGGTGGTATATTAAGCAACAAGTGAACAGTCAGTTCCCAAAGTTGACGTGTTGGAAGCAGGAAAAATGGACAAGCGTAAGGATCTGAGCGACTTCGACAAGGGCCAGATTGAGCTGTTCTGGTGTCACAAGGGGGACCAACACAATATTGGGCAGGTGATGATCGATCAGATTGAAATCTGGGGAAATTGGAGGCCAAATATAATGTTCCTCAAACTGTTCCTGAACAATGTTTGCAGTGTAGCTGAACGCATTATCCTACTGAAAGAGACCACTGATATTAGGGAACACGTTACCATGAAGGGGTGTACTCAGTCTGTAGTAGTGTTTAGGTAGGTGGTACATGTTAAAGTAACATCCACATGAATACCAGAACCCAAGGTTTCCCAGCAGAACATTGCCCAGAGCATCACACTTCCTCCGCCGGCTCGCCTTCTTCCCATAGCGTATCCTGGTGCCATTTCTTCCCCAGGTAAGAGACACACACTCACCTGGCCTCCACATGAAGCAAAAGAAAACCTGATTCATCAGACCATTCCACCTTCTTCCACTGCTCCAAGGTCCAGTTCTGATACCCATTGAAGGAGTTTTCAGTGGTGTACAGGGTGTCAGCATGGGCACTCTGACCGCTCTGCAGCTACGCAGCTCCATACGCAGCAAGCTTTTTCAGCAGTTTTCAGCAATAGCTCTTCTGTGGGATCGGACCAGAAGGACTATCCTTCTCTCCCCACACACATCAATGAGCCTTCGACGTCTATAACCCTGTTGCCAGTTCTCCTTCCTTGGACCACTTTCGGTAGGTACTGACTACTGCATACCGGGAACACCCCACAACACCTGCTGTTTTGGAGACGCTCTGACCCAGTCGTCTAGACATCACAATTTGGTCCTTGTCAAATTAGCTCAGATCCTTACACTTGCCCATTTTTCCTGCTTCCAACACGTCACCTTCCAGAACTGACTGTTTACCTACTGGCTAATAAATATATACCCCCCCGCCCCCTGCCCCCAACAGGTGCCACTGTAATGAGATCATCAGTGTTATTCAAGGCATGTGTCATGGTTTTAATGTTACGGGTGATGGGTGT